>NC_091132.1:123932105-124169605 GCF_040183065.1 Periplaneta americana | reverse complement strand
AAATAAGAAGAAATCGGACATAATATATAACATACAGAAAGAAAGAAAAAAGCATAATAATATGTGAACAGCAGGTCAAAATAAATGAGGCATACAAAAAAAAGACAATTATTCATAATAATAATAATAATAATAATAATAATAATAATAATAATAATAATAATAAAATAAGAATAGTAATAATGATGATGATGATGATAATAATAATAATAATAATAATAATAATAATAATAATAATAATAATAATAATAATAATAATAATAATAATGGTAATATTAGTAATAAAATAGTGCAATACAAAGTATACAGTGAATACAATATTTCTAAGTACACACAATAAGGAAAATTAAGATTATATATAGCTCAACTTATCACATTAGAGATATAACATTATCGGAAAATATGAAAACAAAAATATAAGATAAGTTGAATATCATTAGAACATAAAAAAAAAATGTGAAAACGTGGAAACATGCAATACAACACTTGTCATAATAGTAAGTTAGTTTGGCAACTCGTCATAAGATAATTTTCTAACTTGGATTTGAAAGAATTCAATGTTCGGCAGCCCTTGACTTCAGGCGGCAGAGAGTTCCAGTGACGAGAGGTAGCAACAGTGAAGGATGAGGAATACAGAGACGATGCGTGAAGTGGAATTTCTAGCGTGTTATCGCGTTGTGATCGAGTATTAATATTATGATAGCGAGAGAGAGTATGAAATCGAGCGAATAAATAATAGGGGGATGAAGAGTGCATAATTCGATATAAGAGAGAAAGTGAGTGCAGATTTCTCCTCTCATGTAACCTAAGCCATGATAACTTCTTGAAAGAAGGTGAGATATGATCATAGTATCGAACATTACAAATGAAGCGGACGCACGCGTTATGAACACGCTGTAGTTTCTGAGCGGAATCAATCCTGAGATCACTGAACAAAACGTCGCAATAATCGAAGTGAGGTAGAATGAGTGTCTGTACCAGCGTCTGTTTTAATTTAGATGGATAATGATACAATCTTTTTAGTGAATGGAGAATAGAGAATGCCTTCTTACATGTATATTTAATATGCGTATCCCAATTGAGATTAGATTCGAAATGTACTCCGAGATTTTTGACGGTAGGGCTAAACGGGATGATTGTTTTATTCAGTTTCACAGGCGGAATATTCAGGTCGTTGACTTCAGGAATTAATCTACGGTTCGCGAACAGAATAGCCTGTGATTTACATGCGTTTAGGTTAAGCCCAAATTGTTGAGACCAGGAAGAGATGGAATCAAGATCTTCATTCAGACTATTAATGCTATCGTTTAGTGCGTAAATAAGTAAATAAATGCGTACGTAAATACATAAGTAAATAAGTAAGAAAGTAAATAAATAAGTATATAAATAAGTAAATAAATAAATAAGTAAAAAGTACATAGGTAATAAATAAGTATTTCTAAATAAGTAAGTAAGTAAATAAGTAAACAAACAACCAACCAACCAAACAAACAAACAAACAAATAATACGCGTACTGCTGTTTAAAGAGAACTGGAACATGGCAAAATCTAAACCTATGAAGGAATACTACTTCCAAAGGAAATGGGAATATGATTATTTTGTTGTTGAAGACGAAAGAATTGCTTGTTTACTGTGTCCCATCCAATTTATTTCCACTCGTCATTTCAATATTAAACCACATTTCAACAAAGTCCATATTAATAATTATGGAATGCCCAAACTTTCGGGTAAGTTCATTATTACGAACTGTATATTGATTATTTATTTATATACTGTAAAATTAAGGACGTCACTCGTTGTGTTCATTTTGAGTTGAAATTAATAGTGACTTTCAAGGTTCATTACTTAAATGCTATAAATTAATGTTTCCGTAGGTGATGATAGGAGGAAAGTTTTCGAAAATCTAAAACAGGTTAGGTGCGAAGAAATCTGAAAGAAACTACCGACAGGAAATCTAGCATAATTGTAAACCTTGAAACGAGATAACGCGTTATAAAACAATGAATTTATTACAACCCTTTTTGAAAATTCCATGCCGCCACTGATGGACCTTTGACGACAAGAGAAGGTAAATAACCCTACGCGGTAGTCGATCATCCCCAATAGAATTGGAGTGAGGCTGACGTCATATTTCCCCTCCTTACGAGTTCTGCAGGCCTCCATAAGGAAATTATACTTGAAGTCATAACCGACTACTAAATTCAACCAAGGTAGTAGAAGAACGTGTACAATTTATACTATACAGCAGGCGTGTCCATGAACATGAGTTGTGATGCAAACGTGAGTTGCGAGCATCGGGCTCTGTTAAGACGGAATGTTTCTTCCCTCAAGCTATTCCACAACTCCCTGCATGACAGAGGAAACAATGGTATCAGTGGCGCTTGTACCTTCGCAATCTCTGTATCGAAATCGCGTTATTTCGTGTCGATACTGGAGAAAAGAAACTTCGTTCGCGATAGGATGGAAAAATTTCGTTTATGAGTGAGAAATAAATGTTAAATACCGCATTTCTTGCAAGATTGTACTTGGCTTTTGAAAACCAATATAAAATGGCAATACTACGAGTCACTCCCAATATTCTGACTTAAAGGGTGAGCTCTACTTAAGTTATTATCATTATTATTATTATTATTATTATTATTATTATTATTATTATTATTATTATTATTATTAGATTTCAAAAAGGCATGTGACTCCGTTAGGAGAGAAGTTTTATATAATATTCTATTGAATTTGGTATTCCCAAGAAACTAGTTCGATTAACTGAAATGTGTCTTAGTGAAACTTACAGCAGAGTCCGTATAGGCCAATTTCTCTCTGATGCTTTTCCAATTCACTGCGGGCTAAAGCAAGGAGATGCACTATCACCTTTACTTTTTAACTTCGCTCTAGAATATGCCATTAGGAAAGTTCACGATACCAGACAGGGTTTCCAATTGAACGGGTTACATCAGCCTTTTGTCTATGTGGATGACGTGAATATGCTAGGAGAAAATCCACAAACGATTAGGGAAAGCACGGGAATTTTACTTGAAGCAAGTAAAGCGATAGGTTTGGAAGTAAATCCCGAAAAGACAAAGTATATAATTATGTCTCGTAATCTGAATATTTTACGAAATGGAAACATAAAAAATTGGAGATTTATCCTTCGAAGAGGTGGAAAAATTCAGATATCTTGGAGTAACAGCAACAAATATAAATGACACTCAGGAGGAAATTAAACACAGAATAAATATGTGAAATACTGTTATTATTCGGTAGAGAAGCTTTTGTCATCTAGTCTGCTGTCAAAAAATGTGAAAGTTAGAATTTATAAAACAGTTATATTACCGGCTGTTCATTATGATTGTGAAACTTGGACTCTCACTTTGAGAGAGGAACAGAGATTTAGGGTGTTCGAGAATAAGGTTGTTACGAAGATATTTGGAGCTAACAGGGATAAAGTTACAGGAGAACAGACACACATCATGTACAGTGTAGCCCGCCGAAGTGGTGTACAAATTGAAAATGGGTCACAGTCCTGCCATGTAGCGGCATGATGTCCTACACGAGCAGCAATACTGTGATACGAAAATCCGCCTTCACGCAGGCCAATCATTCGTCTCCGTCTAAACTCTATTGCTTGTTTATACTGCGCGCTTTTAGCACGACGAGGCATAGTGACCCTTAGAGAAAGGTTTACTACTTGTTGACTCTAATACACTGCTCCTCTGGCTCAGAGGGCACTGCTGGGTTCAGGGATGCAAAATCATTTTGAAATTGAATGGTGAATTTGCAAAACAACTTAAGTCCACATTTTGGGGGTTTTGAGTTGAGAGCATGATTATGTTACTGTGTGCAAGGGGCATCGTTTAGTAGCAGAATGACTTTAATCCACGACTTTTGTATAGTTTTTATTAGCAGCAGAATATTGGTTAAAGCGTAAAACGACTTTAGTCCTGGACTTAATTTGTTTTAAGTTGTTTTTCCTGTCAAGTACTGAACTTATCTCACGTTTACAATTCCTTCCAGTGCATCCTTCAGTAGACAGTTCTATTCAGCCAGTGACACAACCAATTCCCTTTCTACTTCTTGATCATTTTCAGCATCATTCTTTCTCCACACTTTCCAACACAGTGGTTTATCCTCGATCAATGAAACCAAAATTCAAGATATTCGTAAAATGCTTGAGTACATTCGTGATGAAGAAGACGTGAATACATTTTACGAAAACATTATAGCATGGGAGACAACAAAGAATTGAAAGATGACACTAAGCTGTGGTCTCGTTATAACACTCCTAAGAGTTGTGTATGGTCTTGTGATTAACAAATTGTTCAAAATAATGTTGTTCATAAATTGCAATAAGATTATTTTATGATTTTGGTATAGGCGTAAATACATTCAGTTAAACAGGTTTGTGTGTCAGTAACCTAATAATTATGATGCAGGATTTAAGTTAATTTGCAGAACAACTTAAGCCCTGAAGATAGTACAATTTTTTACGACCTGAAGAAGAATAGAAAAGTATGAATTTTTATAATAAAACTATTTCTCTTACATATAAAAAATTATATTGTAACAATATATGGTTCAGCGAGGCTAAAAACAGTTTTCTTTCATTTTCTCAAAATTACTTTTAGGGACTTAAGTCGCTTTGCAAATTCATCATTCAATTATTATCTCTTGCTTGCGATACCCTGCATTATATTTGGTATAATTTTCACATGTCTTCATGGTGTTGCACTTTTTACAGACAGTAGTGTACATCATGAATCTTGATTGAGGACCAGCATTCTTGGTACACGCTGTACCTGCCCTCAGAATAATGAGTTGGGTTGCCATGGAATTAGACAGACATAGCAGGGGACGGGAACTGTACTGATTGATTTGGTCCCTGGACGTGATGTGTTTACCTACACACCACGACACGCGGAGAGGGAAAACTGTCGATCCTGTGGCCACTCACTCTATATGTACCTACGAGAAACACTAATTGTTCGGATAACACAAACGCTCACAGCTTCATTCTATTTATTCTTCTAGATGTGAAATTGAATTCTACAAAAAAATTATATATTGTGAATCCTGTATTTTATTGAATTTTATTGGTAGCTTCATCCTATACACAAAACAATAATAACTTTTATATATAGGTTCGACCTGAATATTGGTTTCAATACATATGCAGCATTCATGGATTCGATAGATGCTGAGAATTCAAGTACTGGGAACGATATAATTCCAATGGATATTTAAAACCTTTACTTAACTCTAGCTGCACACATATAATTTCCGCAATGGTTCGATAGAATTTCATGTTAAAATATTGAGATATAATGAAAGTAATTAAAAAAATGAAACCTCCAATGTCAATTTCACATGAGCCATCAGTAGGCTCTAATCTTAGATAAATAAGTAGTGAATTTCTTGGCTTTATTCAATACGGCAGTGATGTCAATTGATGCCCATAGGAGCAAGCGCGCGCTTTAGAGCTCAGGAGAGCCTGAGCGCTTTACGGCGGAGAGGAAAGAGACAGACGAAAGTATATGCCGCTTGATCGAGTTATATTCAGGGATGGCCAGCACTGATTCAATATATATAGGGAAGAGGACTTATTAAAACTGTATCCATGTTAATTTTTAGATTTGTCTGAGAAGTATGTATAAGAATGTAAGTTTTAATTTTAATGCTCATTTTTCACAAGTTTCATTGTTTATTCAAAAGAAAGATTTTCTCAACTTCTTTCATAGAAAAGTGAAATTTTCAGATATAGGCCTATTTATTTAGTAGGCTTACAGAATGTTTTCGTAAATCTAATATATCCTAAATACGTATCACTGAAGATAGTGTATTGAACATTTTCAAAATATTCGCATGGAAAATGTTTGTAAGGAAATGAATTAACAAAGCAACTACTGTTACATCATAAGCAAAAGATATGTGCCCATGTGTTGTAAAAATGTAAGCTCTATAGCTTCAGGACATTTCGAGAAAATAATTTAATATTCTGATGTTGGGAAGTTGCTAACCAATATCACCTTAAAAGCATAATACGATAAGAGTTTTGTTATGGAATATTGGAGTTACACTTAAAACATAGCCTATACAGTACCTAGGTATCTTTTCTTTGTACTGTAATATTCTTTTGATTAGTTTATTGATTACTTTTATAAGGCTAAAGATACCATCAACATTAATTCCAACTTATCATGTCATACTCAATCTCTTTTTTGGGGGGGGATATCACTTTCTTTATGATTGATGTATTTCAACCATTTAGTACAGTATAGTTGTACTACTATGGAATTTATGTGAATATTTCTTCTTAACTCTTTATTATGTTATTAACGTTTAAAACACCCTATTAAGAAATTGGTATTAGTACTTTTGTTTTACAGACAATATAGATAATATCAAACAGAAAGAAGTCATAGAAAAATGACATAAAATGTCACGATCCGTTTGAAGTTTGTGCACCACTGTTTTCTTAATCCGACATGCAGCTTATTCATATACACAACCCTTCCTCTTTCCAAACTTAGCGCTTGCTGCCCGTGCACGACGTCAAAGTCAGGAAAATGCGCTTGCTTTGACATCACTGCTATACGGTATGTTAGGGACGTGACATTTGAAATATTAAACATTATTTCTCGAAGCACTGAATACATATAAAATCAATCTCCTCCCACGTGTCTTATATGAGTGACATATAATTTTTAATGGTATCGCTTGTTCTGGTTGTACATAATTGCACTGTATATAAAACCAAAAATACTAAGTTTCAGGAATGTGACTGAGAAAAACTGCTATGAATGTTATACTGTGCATTAATTTGAATTCCTCTAAATATAATGAAAGGAAAAATCTTTTAAATTGTGTAGCGAAATAGGTATACCATTTACTATAGTATGCACTATATAAGCTACAATGACTCTGCTGGAATCTAGCGTTGTGAATTCAGACAAAGTGTTAAAATGTTGCTGTTATGGATGTGACTCTTTGTCTTTAATAATTTTTTTACACTTTTATTACAACCAAGCAATCACACGTGTTTTATATATGTATGTATATAAAAAAATATATATTTATCTAACGAAACTAGAATGCCAAATATACAGGCTTATAAATATAACTTTGAACCTCTTACGGTTAACCATAGTATTATTAATATGAAAATATTAACATATAAATAAATTAATGTAAAACTCTTTACAAGGGTCGACCTAGTTGGAGAGTCGATATAGCGCTGGCCTTCTATTCCCAAGGTTGCGGGTTCGATCCCGGGCCAGGTCGATGGCATTTAAGTGTGCATTATTGCGTCAGGTTCATGTCAGTAGATTTACTGGCATGTAAAAGAACTCCTGCGGGACAAAATTCCGGCACATCCGGCGACGCTGATATACCTTCTGCAGTTGCGAGCGTCGTTAAATAAAACATAACATTTTTCTTTACAAGGTTTTCTCGTCCCATAACAAAATTTAAGTCTTCATAGCGATTCAAATATAATTTAATTCCCAAGGATAAAAAAACCCAAAAACAAAGAACACGTAACTTTGAACCTCTTGTAATTAACCAATCAATGTATTATGGTAAAAGAAACCTAACTTTTCCTGAATACAACTTAGTCTGCAACGCTATGAGAAAGGTTGAACTTTGTATATGAAGCGAATATATGGTGAATGTTCTGTTACAGAAACTGGAGTGCATTTCTTCAGCTTCACATGGTGAGCTTAATGTGTCCCTAATACAGTATGCTCCAAACTCTTTTCCTCCGTCATCTAGATGGGCAGTGAGTTTTGTTATCACTAAAAGTTTTCGAGTTTTGACACCTTTATTATAAATTTCAGTACATGTAACGACATCTATTGTAACATTTCTTGTAACACACTAAGCAGGTTAAAGTCTTTCCCTTTGCTTTCTCTCCTTTCCTGCAGACTTTTTTATACAATTTTCTAGTCCTGAGTATTCCGAGTTGCAGCTTTCTTTCTTTCTTTCTTTCTTTCTTTCTTTCTTTCTTTCTTTCTTTCTTTCTTTCTTTCTTTCTTTCTTTCTTTCATTCTTTATTTCTTTCCCTTTTCAGTTTTCCCTTTGTTCAAGAATACTGCCTTTCAATCTGGATCTTATTTAATCTACTTCCTCAATTTTTTTAATCTTTCCTGGTCTGATTTTGGAGGCATTGTGAATCACATTAATATTTTTATTTTCAGTAATTTAAACCATACATACTTTACTGAAGCGGTAAGTAAACATTTTAAATGCAGTAATGTATCGTTGATCTATCTCCAACAAAAATGTCACTTTCCTAACGAATGTACATCACATTAGTAAACAATTTCAGAAGAAGTACACATTTCAAACCTATCGATCATGCTTGCCAACTATAAATGTAGTGTTATTCAATGAAGACATCCAACAGATAATGCTGATGTTTTCATGAATAAATTCCTTTATCTCGCGTCTTTTCTTTGTCATGTCCCTAACGGATTCTCAACATTAAACTTTAAATTAGCCTAAACAATCGTAATGATGTAAATCCGCTTCAAAAACAACTAAAGGTTTAACTGTTATACATTATGTTGCTATAGTATAAAGAAATTATATACGTGCATTTTGCTATAGTATAAAGAAATATAAACCTGGTAAGTAGTACATTTAATTTACCATTGGATGTTCTGGTTGTTAAATGGTTACTTTGACAGTCGTTCTGTGACCAATTTATTATATTTATTGCAAGAATATAATTATATCACAAGTTGTGTCGGAATTACTTCTCTTTAAAGCCACAGTAAATGTAAAATTACTTGTTCTACTTGTAGAAAACAAGCATTATTATAACAGTTCTGAAGACGCATGATTATTGGCTTTTAATTAAATTGCGAGTAGTTACGAGTTCAGAGATCACAATATATTACTTGCCTTGTAGTCTATCTCGAATACTGTCTATTGAGTATTTCTATGACTACATTATATACTTTTAGAAATAGTAGAAGGGCCAATAGGAACACCTTGTCATAAGGAACTCACGTCCGTAGACATATCCTGAAAAAATTTAATAAATAACACCCGGAAAGAGAAATGCAGCGAGCGGTGAGTCACTGCAAAGCAAGTGCGACAAATGTTTGGAACAAGAAGGTACACAGTTTCAGCATTTCCTTTCTTAATATCGATTAATAAACTGTATTAACTCCGTACGTTTAGGAATATTTTACTTCAATAACTCTTGTGTGCACGTGCATCAACGTCGGTTAATGTAACCACCAGTTAAAATTGCCACTTAACCTCTGGTTAAGCATTTTACGATGCATCGACCTCGGTTAGGACTTAAATAAGAAGGTTAACAACAGTAATCTCTAACCGGCCATATTCGAACAGTTAAAGGAGATAACCAGTGATTAGTAAAGCAAGTAAAATAAAATGGCGGCCAGATCCACACGTGATTGTTTCGAAGACAATTATTATTGTGCAGTACTTGAATTACTTGAATAGAGATGATGGAGAGCGTGAAGATTCTTTAGTGGGAAGAGAGAATTCTTACGAGGAATTAGGCGACAGAAAATTTCAGGAGGGATTTCGTGTATCAAAATCTACAATTTTATTTCTGCTGCAACAAATGGATCACTTGAAATAACACAAAAACAGTCATATTTCTCTTATGGATCGGCTGCTTATATTACGATTCTATGCAACTGTTATTTTCTGTATTTTAAGAGGGAACACTTCAATATCTCTTTCTCCATGTCATTGGCTGAACAAAGAGAGGTTATGGATGGATCTTAGGATAATGCACAGTTCCCAAGTATAAATGGGGTCCTGGGTTGTACACAGATTCCTACTAATCTCCTGCATTCTTTTCCTTCGTGGATATTCCATCTTCTTCATATAGTATATTTAAATCTAGTAAGTAAGTCTATCGATACTTCAACCTCACATTGGGATATAGGCCCAATCATTTTTGCATTCAATTTTCCATTTTGTACGATTTTAACCTAACCACTGAAAAAAAAAATGCAACTCGCAAATATAACAGCGCCCGAAGACAAACAAATCCAACGTGAAAATGTATGACACGTTCATTTCGATGTAGAGCGAAGTAAGCGCAGTCGTTTTTAGGCGTTGACTATTATCTTTGTAGAGGTATGGATGCTTTCCTTTAGACGTTTTGTAGAAACAGTGTACCAACATAGACTTTACGCTGGTTAAATGAGGTGTCAGCTAACCATGTTTAAGTAATCGGTGATTATGAATGGTGCACAGAAATTACATTTTAACCACGATTACTGTTTAACCGTCGTTTCGTAATCTATTTTATTAATGCGTTTTTAACCGAAGTTGATGCACTTCGCCATTGATATGTTAAATTACCGATACTGCTCAGTATTAAAAGATTTGGTTTATTTAACGACTCTCGCTACTGCAGAGGTTATATCAGCGTCGCCGGTGTGTCGGAATTTTGTCGCGCAAGAGTTCTTTTACATGCTAGTAAATGTACTGACATGAGCCTGTCGCATTTAAACACACTTAAATCCCATCCACCTGGGCCGGGATTGAACCCGCAACCTTGAGCACAGAAGGCTATACCGACTACGCTACCCAGGCTGACTGCTCAGTATACCGTCGATAACATGCTCTCTATGTAATCAGAGTCTGCGAACAACTCGACCTAGAGCCGAATTGCCTCGTTGCGGTTTCTCCCCAACTATTCATTCAGTACTATTTTAGTTAATATTTATAGACTGATATCTATGTTTTGCACTTAGTAGGTAAATGTAACAACTATGTACTTAGTTCTTTGTCTTGTAAGTACTGTTTTAACGATTCTGAAATGACAATGTTTTCGTGCACTAGTCCAACTTTTTAAGAGGGGAAACTACAACAATTTAAATAGATTACGCGCTATCTTGTGAATGCGGGCATGCACAGTGGCTCATTTCGGGACTTTGATTATTCCATCGGTCCGGTTTTTTTTTGCCATTACTGTACAACATTTATAGAGAAATGGATTTGGCGAGGAGAGTCTGAGTATTCAATTTGTGATTACCAGATATTGGTCATAAATGGGATAAAACATAAAACCAACCAAATAATAATCAGGCAACGAATGCCCATGCGCAGTCACAAGTTTTGCTCGCTATTGCAAGTGCCAAGAATATGGTAATAGGCCTACCTCTACCTTGAAACCAACAACTATTACCTAAATGTTCAATGCTCTCGCATAACATTTAACGAGAATTCCAATCGCTCTGCGAAATTAGTTATACATGCTTTTATGACTCCACATTTAATAATATTAGGTTTTAGTTTTGTATATTTTTAGTATTTTTATTGACCTTATTGGCAACAACACAATACATTTGAGATACCATACAAGGGATCTACTTTGTATAGCTATGCAAATTCACATTGTTTTAAATTAATATTTTTTTTATTTTGACATGACATTTAATGTTGGTATGGATAATAATGTCACTATGTCATATTTCATTCTAGTCATGGCATTTTCAGGCATTTTCAAATGTAAAACTTGTATTGTAATTGATTTTAGATGATACTTATATCTTGTACCTGAAGATGCCCCATTAGGGGCGAAAACGTTAGTATCAAGATTAAATAGGATGTAACACATTAATATTTTCTTTCATGTGTAATTCAATGCTTAAGCCACATTGACGGAATAAATAATTAATCATATTTTGATGTATATTATTAAAGTATAATGTTAGATGTCTCAGCATGATCATATATCTGTATAAATCATAAAAATGGTCAAATGGACTGAGCGAGTTATGAGGTCACACTCTTTAATTCTACTTATAAAAATTATCTTAATATAATAGTTACGATTTAGTCATAGTAACCGCTTCAAGTTACTGTTTTATACTCAAGCTTCCATAGCCTATATAGGACTAAAGAAATTTTGTGTAAGTATAATGCATTAATCATTCATGAGGAGTACTAAATTAAAATAGTATAGGTATCGTTATATATTAAGATAAGTTATGATAGAGAAATCAGTTCACAAATACACGTTGAAGTTAAGCATTTAACTATTCAATTTAACTGTATTACATTTAACTTCGAAATCAATGACTGGTCAATGTATTTTCAATTCTTTGATCACAAGGTGGATCTGTTCACCTATACTTCATAAAAGTGTGTCTTTTGCAGATGACACCTCGTCAGCATCTCATGTGCAAGCGATGTTTTGAAACCATGGACGTAATCGATTTCAATGTTACAAGGGAAAAAAGAATATCGGATTTTATTCCAGGTTGAAGCTACGAGATACTATTCATGTAGTAGGGTAGAGCACTGATGTTTATATCGTGTAACTTATATGAAAAAATGCTAATAATATTCTTCCACTTTTATTTTCGCATTTACGTCCAGTTTCTTCCGTCAGACAGTTAAAATAACCGACAGTAAGCCCATGCTACTCGTACATATAACTCAAGTGAAAACTTAAAAATTTCTAAAACCGGAAACTGTTTAATTTCATGTTGTCCTTTTCCTTCTTTACTACCTACACTAATTCTTTTCAAATGATTCTTATTTGTATCTACATTTTTACAGCTATTACTTCTTCGATTTCTACTTTTTAAACTGTTTTTGTTTATAATCAATCTTCTGTTTCTATTTCTGTTCATCCTCTCCCTCATTTTTTTTACGTTTCGACATCTTCCTTCTTCGCTTCCACAACTCCTTCCTCAGCTTCTAGACCTTCTTTCTCTACTTCTCCGCTTCTACATATCGCTTACCAATTTACCGAAGATTTTGCAGCTTCCTTCAACTCTTCTGTATCTTCCTTCTCACCTTCTGCATCTTTCTACGCTGCTTCTGCATCTTCCTTCTCCCCTTCTGTATCTTCCTTCTCCTTTTCTTTATCTTCCATCTTCACTTTTGAATCTTTCTTCTCAGCTTCTGCATTTTCATTTTCAGTTTCTACATCTTTCTTTTCCGCTTCGATATCTTCCTTCTCCATTTGTTCATCTTTTTTCGCGATTCTTCATCTTTCTTCCCCGCTTCTACTTTTTTCTGCTTCTTAATCTTCCTTCTCTGCTTCTTCATCTTCCTTCTCTGCTTCTTCAACTTCCTTCTCTGCTTCTTCAACTTCCTTCTCTGCTTCTTCAACTTCCTTCTCAGCTTCTTCATCTTCCTTCTCAGCTTCTTCAACTTCCTTCTCCGCTTCTTCAACTTCCTTCTCAGCTTCTTCATCTTCCTTTTCTGCTTCTTCATCTTCCTTTACTGCTTCTTCATCTTCCTTCTCTGCTTCTTCAACTTCCTTCTCTGTTTCTTCAACTTCCTTCTCTGCTTCTTCATCTTCCTTCTCTGCTTCAACTTCCTTCTCTGCTTCAACTTCCTTCTCTGCTTCATCAACTTTCTTCCCTGCTTCTTCAACTTCCTTCTCTGCTTCTTCATCTTCCTTCTCTGCTTCTTCATCTTCCTTCTCTGCTACTTAACTTCCTTCTTTGCTTCTTCAACTTCCTTCTTTGCTTCTTCATCTTCCTTCTCAGCTTCTTCAACTTCCTTCTCTGCTTCTTCAACTTCCTTCTCAGCTTCTTCATCTTCCTTTTCTGCTTCTTCATCTTCCTTTACTGCTTCTTCATCTTCCTTCTCTGCTTCTTCAACTTCCTTCTCTGTTTCTTCATCTTCCTTCTCTGCTTCTTCATCTTCCTTCTCTGCTTCTTCATCTTCCTTCTCTGCTTCTTCAACTTCCTTCTCTGCTTCTTCAACTTCCTTCTTTGCTTCTTCAACTTCCTTCTCTGCTTCTTCATCTTCCTTCTCTGCTACTTAACTTCCTTCTTTGCTTCTTCAACTTCCTTCTTTGCTTCTTCATCTTCCTTCTCTGCTTCTTCAACATCCTTCTCTGCTTCTTCATCTTCCTTCTTTGCTACTTAACTTCCTTCTCTGCTTCATTTTCCTTCTCTACTTCTTTAACTTTCATCTTTGCTTCTTCATCTTCCTTCTCTGCTTCTTCATCTTCCTTCTCTGCTTCGTCATCTTCCTTCTTTGCATCTACTTGTCCCTTTCCTGATCCTTATTATTCTTCTCAATATAATCACAGTCTAGTATATACAGTCACGAAGCTCAGTACGTAATAAATATGCATCCATAGATAGTTGCTAACCACTAGGATCGCTAATATCACCTCATTACAGGCTATGCGAAATAGTACCGGCACAGTCTATTGTTCCTAGTACCCTCACAACTCAAGCTTCGTGAGTGTATATACTAGACTGTGATATAATTATTACTTTTCTCTATCGTTTCCTGTTTATCCCGTTTTGCACTTCATTTTACTATTTCACATCTTTTTTCTTCGCTTTTATAGCTTCCCTCTCCACTCTTACACCTTCTTCTCCGTTTCTACAAATGTTTTCTCCGTTTCTACATCTTCCTTCTCAGCTTCCACTTGTCATTTACGTTTCTTCTCTTATATTTTCCAATTACCTATTTACACTTCTGTGTTCACTGTTTATATTTATTTTATTCCTATTTACCTATTTTCCCTTTATATTTTTTAATTCTCGCCTTATTAATTGCTCTTACACTAAGATATGACGAGTGAAATAAGAATTACAAGAGGAACTACATCACTTTAACATCTGCCCCGCACAGTGTTCTGTCCATAAATCAAATAAAATCTTCCCAGCATCGAAAAATGGTTTCTTTAATTGACTGTTTCGTTTATATGACGTCATTCCATTTTCGACCAATGAAGTGTAATGAAATTTTGAATTCCAACCAATTAGTCACACTTTGCGATACTTTTTGCAGCTAGATTTATCGGTATCAATTTATCGCATGGATGCTTTCGTAGCACTGATTGTAACGGTCGAAATAAGACACAGCTGACATTGGTCCAGCTCCCACAGGTAACTTAACCTATAATATTGTAGCCTATAAAATTTGTGTGTTTGTGAATGAAATGAAATGAAAAAATTAATAGAAAGTCAGATGTTCAAATTTATGTAACATCATCTCATATCAAACCCAAAGATCTTGCATAGTAATAATTAAGGTCTTTGATCAAACTGCCTTCCGTATGGCGTAATAAAATTCTATACAGAGATGGCTTCACTGTGTAGCAACATGTCTCGCTGTGAATACATAATCATTGATATACAGCTATCCCCACTGTTACTGTTAAATTAAATTATGATTTCAGCAGATAATGAATATGTATTTATGTTACAATAATATAGAAAAGTGCAGTACGTGTAATTAACATTGTTAAACCTGTATTTCGCTTTTCGCAATAGCCATTACTGAATAACAACATCGAATTTCTTTATTGCAGTAATCGATATTCATCTACGAGTATTTCAACTTCACAATGTCTGAATAGGTTAAGTATTCGTTAATATACAATTATTAACATTTTGTGATCGAATTTTAGGTATATATCATTTACATTTTTATTTTATTCACGAAATAGTCCTAATAAATTTATCTGTAATAATGTCACGAGAGGTCTGAGATTTCTCAGGTAAATCTCAGACCTCTCGTGGCATTATTACAGATATACTGTAAGATAAGGAAGATCGAACTGGGTGTATTTTTCGAAATAAAACATTCTTTTTATATTTGACTTCACATATGCACAAAGACGTAGTCACAGAATTGGTATGGTGTGGGAAAACATTGCAATGATAATAATTAAATATTGTTTTTCCTGCACTTAATTAAGTTTCCTTATCTCCCCCATTTGTGTTTTATTGTTTCAAGAAAATAAATGTGCTAAGGGAGATGTAAGATTTCTCAAGGGAACTGTAATTGATTGCCCAGCTCTCTCGTCCCTTAATGCTGATAAAAGGCAACGCCTAAGGCAGAAATTTTGTTCCCTCCACCCATTTAAACACTGAAAACTATGGCAGCATCAGGATCTGATGGTGTTCCAAGTCTAAGATAGCAAGATAACCTCGTATACATCGCTACGTCTTCTCTTGGTAGTTCATTAAGTCCTCACTTAATGTGATTTTATGGTTTCATTTTGTTGCTTTTTATATAGCTTCTCTTTACAGCAAAATCTGTTGAAAGTTGAGATGAAAATATGTTTACATGGAGTACTTGGTTAACGATCTTTCCCTATATAAATTTCTTAGCTTAATCTTCTTTAAGTAGTTGTGATACAGTAACAACATTCGATTCCTATAAGCTTGTTTCTAAACTTAGCTAAGTAAATTCGAAATGAAAGAAAATCCTATATGAGTTCATTTTATTTCTGCAAATTTGCATCACGTAAACAAAGACTTGATATTAATCTCAAAATAAGGTCAAGAGTTGTAAGAGGAAATGAGGAAAAAGAGAAAATAAGAATGGGAAAATGAAATTTGGCTAGTTGAAAGAAAGAATGGAAAGAGGGAAAGAAGAAGAAACAGAGAGGAAAGAGGAACGAAAAAGAAGCTAGTGAGAGACAAGATAAGGACAAGAAAAATGAATTATGGAGACGAAGGGACTGAAGAAGACTAAGACAGAAGACCGGGAGAGGAAATCTATGAATCAAAGGAAAAGAGAAGGGAAAAAGAGGAAAAGAATACAGTCAGGAAACGGGAGTTAAAAAATATGGACAGCTAGGATACTGGAGATAGGAGATGGGACGAAAAGGGACTGGAAGGAAGAGGGAGGTAAAAGGGATGGAGCAGAAAATAAACGAAAGCAAGAAACTTGTAGCAAAAAAGCTGCCTTGTTCTGTTTTATGAGAATTACTTTTATGGAGTGGTTGGAGGATATCGTTTGCTACTAGTATTTTGTTTATTTATCCATGTCCCTCCTAAGAGGATGGGATGGGATGGGATGGGATGGGATGGGATGAAATGGGATGGGGTGGAATGAAATGGGATGGGCTGGGGTGGAATGGGATGGCATGAGATGGAATGGGATGGGTTAGGATGGGATGTGATGGGATAGGATGAGGCAGAATGGGATGGAATGGGATGAGATGGAATGGGATAGGATGAGCTGGGATGGGATGAGATAGATTGGGATGGAATGGAATGAGACGGGATGGAATGGGATGGGATGGAATTAGATGGGATGGGATGGGATGGCATGAGATGGAATGGGATGGGATAAGATGGAATGTGATGGGATGGGATGAGATAGAATGGGATGGAATGGGATAGGATGAGCTGGGATGGAATGAGATGGGATGAGATAGAATGAGATGGAATAGAATGAGATGGGATGGAATGGGATGAGATGGAATGGGATGGGATGGGATGGGATGATGAGATAATATATCGTCGGTTTACAAGCAAAACACAGTAAGTAAAAAATATTACTTCTGAGAAAACGGGCGTATATAATGTAAATAATGGATCTGTATGAAATTAGAATTGGAAAAAGAAATATGTATAAAGAAAAACAACTTACCTACTAAAAATAAAATTTTGAGGATTTAGTTTTGTCAAGAACTTTGAAACGTCTTTTTAGTAGGGAAGGAAAGGGAAGGGAAGGGAAGGGAAGGGAGAAGAGAAGAGAAGAGAAGAGAAGAGAAGAGAAGAGAAGAGAAGAGAAGAGAAGAGAAGAGAAGAGAAGAGAAGAGAAGAGAAGAGAAGAGAAGAGAAGAGAAGAGAAGAGAAGAGAAGAGAAGAGAAGAGAAGAGAAGAGAAGAGAAGAGAAGAGAAGAGAAGAGAAGAGAAGAGAAGAGAAGAGAAGAGAAGAGAAGAGAAAAGAGAAGAGAAGAGGTTTCAGCACAACAAGTATGACACACGAAGGGTCAGAAAGTTTCCTAGAGGTTGTGATATTTACATATATCCCTTTGAACGAAATACATCCGATACTAGGCATTTCCGATATTGGTCACTGATCCATGATCGTAAGCACGAGAATTCAATACAAATGCTTGCCTCTTTGATATCACTGAAGCTGGAATGACACTGCCATACATTTATCAACTGAAAAGATATGACATGGTCAAGAAGTAAAGTGAATCGGAATGTTGGTAGGCTGTAATTTATAAAGCAGAGCAACTTCTAGAGCTTTCAGAACAGCATGCATTCTTCGATTACACATCAAGTCCAGCACAAGCATCTACGAATATTTCAACAAATATCAGGATCGAACCCGATTCCGCATAGTGATAAGGCAGCACTCTAACATTGAGCTACTAGATGACATTTATAAGCTTTTACTTAACTTAACTACAGTCGTGTTTAAATGACGCCACATAAAGTCTCATTTTGTTCTTCGTACGGTACAAAGTTATCGCAAATCATCATTCTCGTCGTCTTCACCGTCATCTTCATCGTTACCATCACCGTATTCGTAACCTCATCATTGTCATCGCTTCATCTTAGTAGTCATCATCTTCGTTGGCACCTTCATTCGCGTAGTCTCCATTATTGTCGTTATCGCCGACTTCACCAACACTACCTCGTCGTCGTCACCGCCGCCACCGCCACCACCACCACCACCTTCATTGGTTCGTCACCGTTCCTCTCGCCTTTTTCATCATCAACGTCATTTTCACCAATGGCGTACCCTCATTACTGCAGTCGCGTTATGCAGTCAACTTTATCTTCACTGTCACCATCATCGTCTTAACCTCATCATCGTTATATCATCATCTTCATCACCTCCATCGTCGTCATCATCACTGTCGCCTTTTTTCCATCACCATCGTCATCTTCATCCTCACCGTCGTCGTAGCGTCATCGCGTTATCATCGTACACAACTTCATCTACTGGTCACCATTCAGTTCAATTCAATTCAATTTATTTGGCCATTAGACATACAGTTTTAGGCTTCGTCAGAATACATTGAAAAACATATAAATACATTTTAAAAAACACTAATAAAGAAATAGTAAAATTTAAATAATACAATGAAAATATGAAATAATTTGAAACTTTTAAATTAAAGAAAACTAACTAAATTACAATTAAACTTATTTATTAAAATACAATTTCATAAAAATTTGTGTTGAAAAACTCAGCAACAGAATAAAAAGGATTATTTAATACCCAATTTTGAAATCTAGTTTTGAAGCTATTGTTTGGTAATTTATAATATTGACTTGGGAGCTTATTATATAATTTCATCCCCACAATTAAAAATTTGTGTTGCTCTTGTGTAATCTACAATATGGAATATTAATTTGTTCACTATTTCTAATTTCATGATCATGTATATTTGCCATTAATGAGTAATTGTCGATATTTTGTCGAGTGTAAAGTACTAGATCATATAATATACAAATTTATGACCCACGATAAGGCTTTAATTTAATTTGTATTATTTTCATCAGTGTTCGTATTTCTTTTTTGTATTTATATGTGCTATCTGGTAGGATGGAAGAGAAGGCCTTATGGGCTTAATCCTGTCAGATTAAATAAATAAATAAATAAATAATAAACATTGGGACCATTATAAACATTAGGTCTAACATCTTCGACATTGTGATCAGTATAATCTCGAAACCATGAGCCCTTTCCTAATCATCACTATGATAATTTTGGACTGACATTAGACAATCACAATTAGTGTAACTATCAAGTCACATCAAGTCCAAAGATATTGCATAAAAATCACTAGTACGTCCAGTAATGGAATATGGTGGTGCATGTTGGGATCCTTACAGATTAGAACATATTAAGACACTAGAAAAGATTAAAAAACGGGCTCTCAAGTGTTGTCGGAAAAATTCACCATTAAAATGGGACACACTCACGGACAGGAGAACGCGAATTCGATTATGCGCACTGTTCAAAACACACAGAGGTGAGCCTGCCTGGAGAGATAAAAAATAGGTTGCAGCCGCCAAATTACTCTTCAAGGAACGACCACTCATATAAATTGAGGGAAAGAAGACAGAGGACGGACACTGGAAAGTTTTCTTTTCTCAATCGTACAATCAGGGATTGGAATGCTTTACCTACAGACTTACTAAAGGCTTTACCAACAACCAAAAATGTATTTAAAATAGGCTTAAGGACATTTACTAACAGACGGTATTAATACACAGTATTTAAAGGGTGTAAATGATATGTTGTTATTGAAGTGTTGTATCAGTGAAGAATTATGCTGTGCCAGTGAAGTGTGTTGTGTCAGTGAAGTGTGTTGAGTAAGTGAAACGTGTTCCTGTCAGTGAAGCTTTATAGTTTATAGTGACAGTGCAAAGTATTTGAACAGTGAATTTTTTTTAAGTGTGAAATGTGTCGTAGTTCCAGTGGAGTGAGTGAGTTGACAGCGAAATGAGTGTAATGTTGAAAGGTACTTGTGCAGATATGAACATATCATACTCGTGGGTTTTAGTTCGAACATAGGTTTAAGGTACAAATTAGATTTACTTTAAATGTTATTTTAACCGATCGTGCTTCATTTAATTTAGGATGTTCCCTTGTATTATTATTATTATTATTATTATTATTATTATTATTATTATTATTATTACTATTAATTATTTGTATTAATTATTGGTATTATTATTAAGTGTATTTTTAATTAACAAGTTTATTATTGTCATTATTGAGTGTAATTATTTACCACTGCCACCGGGTATATACCCATTGCAGTGTGAATAAATAAATACATACATACATACATACATACATAGGATAACCGCAATACACGGGACATTAAATCAATCTTTACTTCAATTTCTTTGTCGGAAATCGAACCCAGTTTGATTAATTTTAGACACTTGAGGCATAGCGGAAGACTTTGAATATAAATGTGAAATTTAACGTTACAAAGTGAGAAGAGATGATCAGAGATTTAACGATTATTGCAGTGCTCTAACACTGCGGTTATACATAACAGACAGAATCTAATTATGCTGTAACAACTACAAGTCTCCTATCCAAATAACAACTCCGGAGTGCAAAACAGCTTTTAACAGTACATTCCAATTTGCATTCGTGTTCCAACCTAATTCCAGCAGGAAAAGCGCTCATGAGATCAGTCTGTCCGCATGTCTGGGAATGGGAAGCGTTGTAGCGCAAACTAATGGAGATAATACTGTTTGCATAAAACACAGCAAATATTCGGTACTTACCAGTGGTTCTTCGCATTCCCGGTACTACTCCTACTAAAATAACAAAGGTAGTTAACATTCAGCCTTGTTTTATTTTGTCACTGAAGGAATTCGGCAAGGAAAGACGTAGCTTTTTTGGTTTTAGAGAAAGGCAGTAAAATGTCCTTGGGGAATGTAAGTCCTTCCTAACAAATTCATGTTCGAATGCATTTTTCTTAATTGCAGCATGTAATTCTTTATTAAGATGATACTCAGGAGGAAATTAAACACAGAATAAATAAGGGAAATGCCTGTTATTATTCGGTTGAGAATCTTTCATCATCCAGTCTGCTGTCAAAAAATCTGAAAGTTAGAATTTATAAAACAGTTATATTACCGGTTGTTCTTTATGGTTGTGAAACTTGGACTCTCACTTTGAGAGAGGGGCATAGGTTAAGGAGTTTGAGAATAAGGTGCTTAGGAAAATATTTGGAGCTAAGAGAGATGAAGTTACAGGAGAATGGAGAAAGTTACACAACACAGAACTGCACGCATTGTATTCTTTACCTGACATAATTAGGAACATTAAATCCAGATGGTTTGAGGTGGGTAGGGCATGTAGCACGTATGGGCGAATCCAGAAATGTATATAGAGTGTTAGTTGGGAAGCCGGAGGGAAAAGGACCATTGGGGAAGCCGAGATGTAGATGGGAAGATAATATTAAAATGGGTTTGAGGGAGGTGGGATATGATGATAGAGACTGGATTAATCTTGTTCAGGATAGGGATCAATGGCGGGCTTATGTGAGGGCGGCAATGAACCTCCGGGTTCCTTAAAAGCCAGTAAGTAAGTAAGTAAGTAAGTAAGTAAGTAAGTAAGTAAGTAAGTAAGTACATTTCTCGTCGATCATGAAACTCAAACCTGCAGCATTTGCAGTACAAAACGTTGCCGTTTCAATCACAGGTGATTATACACTGTATTAGTGAAATCATAAATAAAGAAACTCTCTATGTAAGCGAAAAGTTTCATTTCTTAATGACACAGCGAACCTTAACGCTATGTATTGCACTGTTGCTGAGTATTATAATTCTATGTGTAGTTTTAGAATTAGAAGTACACTCGTGGCCTCTTCACAGGAGATGCAGACAAAAGATACTCCAGAGTACTCGGATAATGCAGTGGAGGGAAAATGCGGATGAAACAGGAAGAGGATACACAACAAACGAAAATATAGTCTCATTAGGTTCCAAACTTCGCTATGCATCCAAACATCATGATAATGATTCTGGAGTTGTCTTGTAGCTTAACTAAAGAGACTGGAGCCTGCAAGAATTCAGGTTTCAGCATCAACATTTCTTTGTCGCTCCCTATTCAGTCTCAACCTTTGTAGCGACATATTCTTTGTTATAGCTGAATGCACCTTCAGCGTTCAAGTGCATTGTAACTGAATATCACATTTATGGCTGTTAGTAACGTAAATAGATAGTCGCATGAGGATGGGTTGGTTCCGTACCGCAGAAAGTCGGTGTTGAATTCTTGAGCCAGCTAAACCAACGAACTTGCTATATATTGTTTATTTTATCCCATAAAAACTTATCATATATTTAATTAGTTTACGCATCTCTTCTAGTTTTTTTCACTATCTTCTTTAACGTGTCCCACAACAATTTTTTTACAAGTTTGCTCATCTCTTCAATTACTTCTAAACTGTTTACATATAATAATACTTTTCCAATATCCGTAAACCTTCCTTACAATTTCGTACATCTCTTATTAGTAAGAAATTTTAAACTCAACTGTGTTTATGTCGTTTATTATTTTATTAACAAATTTATGACCTTTCCTAACCATATTTAAAGTTTCTCACTTCACTTTCATTTTAAATTAATAAAAGCTTTATAGAAAATTTAAGCGACGGGTAAGGCAATAACATATAATTATTCGTATTTTATTCGTACCTACTTCTAATAACATCATATCTTACAAACAAGCAGCAGTATGTTTCATTCAATCAAGTGAAATCAATACCATTCACAGTAACTTCAGGTGTACCCCAAGGATCCAATCTTGGTTCCTTGTTCTTTTTACTTTATATCAATGGCTTTCCTAAACAGGTTTACACTCTCAATGTTTACTATATGCTGATGATGTTAAATTGTATAAAGTCATTGAGAAACAACAAGACGCTTTCGATCTACAACATGATTTGGACGAACTATATAGATGGAATATTGACAATTTTCTTCTCTTAAATTCTAATAAATGTTGCTTTATGACGTATTCGAAAAATAAGATAATTACTCAAAATTCGTATGAAATGAATAGTGTGAAATTACTTAGAGTAGACTCATTTAAGGATTTGAGTACTTATTTTAGATATAACTTATGTTTTAAAACGAACTTAAATCATGTGGTAATTGATGTATGTAGAAAATTAGGATTTATAATCAGAAATACAGAAAATTAAGACTAGCTAACTTTTTTGTTTCAAATATCTCAAAGAATAACCCCATGCATTTAACGACATTACTTACTGTTCATACTGCATATCAGATTAGCAATATTTTCAAAGTATGTAAAATGTGTTTTGAGAATAAAGATGACTGTACCAGCACTTATAAAATAAGATAATAAATTACATATGTAATGTAAAGTCGCGAGATTTTATTGCTGAAAGCTGATATGTGAATCACCGCTAAGTGTTCTGTTACTTTCCCATGACACATTTTAAACGGCGCCATACCAGAATGAACCTAGTTCCAGGTGTACGCCTGTTATTTCTACGTAAAATATCAATATTTTATGCCATAATTTACTAAGAATAATTACACTGGGTAACAACGAAAATGTTTCTCTCGATATTTTAATTGTTTCTGGTTCAGTTTTTTGAGCTGATTTCAAATCTGCAATTACTTTTTCTGAAATGATAACGGTTCCAGAAATATAACGATATTCTTAATTTTGTTTGTTCTACGTTAAGCATGACTTCTAAAGGTGATTGCAGGAATTCACCGGACTCTTTCTGTTACGTTTGTGGATATTACATCAGTAAAAAGCAGAAAAAGCATAACATAAGACCTGGCACCAAATATTACACAGCTCACAATGCTTACTTTGAAGTACCAATACGAGGCCAAGACAATTCATGGGCACCACATGTGTGCTGTGGTTCCTGTAAGACAACATTGGAAGGATGGCTACGAGGATTTCGGAAATGCATGCCTTTCGCTGTTTCCAGAGTTTGGAGGGAACCAACCAACCACCATGACAATTGCTACTTTTGAATGGTCGATGTCATCTTTGAAAAATTTAAAACAACGAGGGAGATTGCAGTATCCGGATATCTCATCTTCTTTTGCTCCTATCCCGCATGGTCAAGGTTTACCACCAGTTGTTGGCTCAAACTAATTTGTATCGCCATATACACATTCCTGAAAGTGACTCAGACTACAATGACAGTGACAGCAGGATCACAAAATGTAGGAAGCGGCATGAAACTTTCGCACAATACTACAGTAATGAAGGTCATCTCTGTTACTGTAGTGACATCAGTGGTATCTTTGGTGAAGTTGGAGTAGCGCACAATTCCATTGAATGGCATCTCTTCATAGGCAGCACACATACAGCACTAGTTTGAAGGCTGTGTTGCTGCACAACGGAAACTTGTATCCTAGCATACCATTTATCACTCTGTTCTATTGAAGGAGGACTACAGCAATGTTAAACAGGTACTAGAAAGGATCGAGTGCGATGATTTCAAGATGATAGGTTTTTTTACTGGGACTCCAAGGTGGATTCACTAAGTATCCATGCTTCCTCTGTTTATGGGACAATCGAGCAATAGGAAAACACTATATCCAATGAGAGTGGCCTTTACGTGACAAACTTGTTCCAGGACAACTGAATGTCCTACATGAATCTCTTATTGTGAGGGAAAAGATTTTGGTACATCCTCTCCACATTAAATTGGGAATGGGGAAGCAGTTTGTTAAAGGTCTGGACTAATAGTCATATGCTTTGCAATATATTCGCTCCATGTTTCCACGTTTATCTGATGCAAAGTAATTGCTGGAGTATTTCCTGGACCTCACATTAGACAGATGCTGCAGTTCATAGAGTTGAAACAAAAATGACACCACTCGAATCAAGTACCTGGCAAGCATTTCGTGATGTGCACGGGTTCCTAGGCAATAAGAAGAGTGCAAATTACCGAGAGCAGATTGAAAACTTGCTACATACATATCATAACTTAGGTGCAGAATGTCAACAAAAATGCATTACCTGCACTCTCATTTGGACTTCTTTATGCAGAATCTAGGCGATGTGTCTGAAGAACATGGAAAACGATTCCACCAAGACATGCAAAGTATGGAATTGCGACATCAAGGAAAACGGAGTACAACCATAATGGGAGACTATGTTTGGCGTTTGGTCAGGGATAGTAATCAGCAACACAAAAGGAAAGCACGATCACATCTGCATTTCTAAGATTCTAAATTCAAGAGTGTTATTGTATAAATAAGTATTGTCCATCGTAAATACTATACTAAATAGTCATTATTTTTTCTCATAGGCCTAATAAATATGCATATTACTTATATATATATATATATATATATATATATATATATATATATACAGTTAATTTCCCAAAGAACTATTGATGCTACAATGAAAATACTGATGTGTCTGAACTGAGCGTGTGTGATTTATCGATATCAAACCAAGAAACCAGGAGAAACAAAAATTTGCTCAAAATTTGTTACCTAGTGTTATTAATAAGATTCGAAGTAACTTTCATTTTAACTTTATTAATATCATATTCTTAATCTCATATGTACAGACCCAGAAACAAAATTTGGGCCAGCTGAATTTTCCAAGTTCCTGTCATAACACAGGCGTACTGTTCATGCTCAGTAAGTTATAACTAGGGACCAGATTTTTATGTAAGAAAAGTAAGCTGAATATGTACCAAAACATGTAAAACCGTGAAAATATTTAATATCTATATCTGGCAGATGTAGGATAGGTAAGACTCTCCAGTTGTGATTTCATAGAGCACCCGACTTTTTTACCGCTCACTTGACACACTACTATTTTTCCATCTGTAGTGAAAGCTTCGTCCATTGCAATCCATGATTTTATTTTTGTCGTTAGGATTGAAGATACAGGGGCCATTTTAGTTAGTGTTGTTTGAAAAGTGATATTCCTGTCTTATTCAGAAGGGTAGGATTATTCCAGCCGAGAACCATACTTTCTAATTGCTCGGAAAATCCCATTTCCATATAGGTCTACTGTATTTAAAATAAAGAAGACAAGCAATAACCTGAAAGTCTCATGTCAGACTTGACACGGGTTTTCCCTGGAAAAAGTAGGAAGAGGGTGGGTAAGGTTGCAAACTGCATGGGAACGACTTGTTAAGATGTGTGTAGAACAGTTATAGTTCGAGAAAAATCATGTCGTCCTTCACAGCATGAAGGCAACGCTACCTGCTTTGAATAATTTTTACAATACAAGGTAGTTGTGTGAGAAAGACTGCCTTTTGTTCACTAATATCAGTGGGCGGTAAGGGGTGAGTGCCTGTATTACTTCCTGGAACTAAGGACGTTATGTTTCGTCCCGAAATATATCTTTTCTCTGGTAGATAAAAAGGCTTTTTAAATCTGTGTATTTCAAATTGTAAACTTCCCCAGCAGAAGTTTTCTTTTTCCTTTCAGAGAAGTAAAAATGAATAAAACTCCTAAATATGTAGATTTATGTAATATCAAGTCATAATATGTAATGTGGGGTAAATATGTAAAAATATGTAGTATCAAATTTTAATATATTAATGGTAATTACAAGATTCGCAAAGATTTGTTATTTATATACCGGTGAGGTTGAAAGGAATATAATATGTAATTACATAAAAATCCGGTCCCTAGTTATAACTGGAACTTGGAAAATTGAAGTGGTCCAGATTTTGTTTCTGGATTTCTACTTATGATTTATTAGGATTTGTAACTTAGTATTCAATGGTGAAGAATGGTATGGAATATAAACATAATCAAATGGAAACTATTCCCGAGATAATTAGCACAAATGTCGTATGATGCGCATGGGAAGAACTACAATCATCACTTTTAAGAAGCCGTCAACTGTTATTATGTTAAGAGAATTTAAGAAAAAGGTAATTAAAACTAGTCGTTGGCAATTTACTTTAGTTTTCTTAACGAATTATTTTTAAATGTGTGCCTAATACATGATGCTGTTTACTTCTGTAATGCTTCTTTAAACTAGACGCTGCGTTTCTCAAACTTTTTTTCAAGTGCGGACCACTTTTTTAAGTCAGAGCAGTTCTGCGGACCACCTTACTCTTGTTCTCTTCGAAAGGAATTTTATCATTTTTGTAGCATATTTTAATACCGTATACTTATATTAATTTTATATGAGTATTAACTAATTAAGTTAATGTTAATAGAAGGAAATTCATTTTGTTTTTTTTTTTATAATTCAAGGTATTAGAGTTTGGATAATCTTTAACTTATTAACTAAACAAAATAAATAAATATTGGTACTCGCATTAATGAGATGGATAAGCCTGCCGATTCTTGCACAGTTGTTCTATGTTTGGATGTATGCTGGTAACCTTAAGTCTGAGATCGTCACATACTCGAGTCGATTTCGGTACTTTGTTTTTATTAGAGTTAGTGATGAAAACCCTTCTCACACAGATACCTAGAAGCAAACTAAATTATAATCTATAAAGCACCATTGCACATTTCACTATATTCTCTTTTCACTTGTGACGAGGTCCAGAAATTAACCATATCTTCCGCTTGGAATTTCATTTTAAGTCCGGTGTCATTCGAGAGTTCAATTAACTGTTCTCTTTCACTCAATGAAAGTTTGTTAATTTCAATATCGCAATGAAAGTGATCAGGAACCCATGAAAATTCGTCATATTTACCTCGAAAATAAGTTTAAAATTGTGATCTAAGAGTTGTATTATTGGTGTACGACATATAGTACGGTACGTGACCATTTCAATGTGCAAAGTGGGTGTCGGCAAAACTATTAAGAAAGTCATAAATACATGAAAAGATTCGGTACTTTGGTCCTCTGTTATGAATTGAGTTGGTCCCTGGCTGGGTTACAGGTTCCAGATGAGTTATAGTGTGATGCGCAATTCGTTTGAATTTTATTGTTTCTTCTGTCTTTTTTGAAGGACCACAAGGGCAGACTTCAAGGACCACAGGTGGTCCGCGGACCATAGCTTGAGAATCGCTGGACTAGAGAACCCTGTTTAATTTAGAACATTTTACACTGAAATTCCATGACGTGTATACAAAGGCTGCTGTATTTATATTTTTATATACCGTGATAAATGGATTTATATGAGTGAAAGATTCCAGTTGCCGCTGACGCTTCACTGGTAAGAACTTAAAAGTAGGAGGAAACAGAAACAGTGGAGATGAAATTTCTGCGTCACGGCCATAAATTCAGAGAAGGATAATTTAAAACAGTGACAATTCAGAATAACAAACGAAATTGGATTACTCGCTCACGCAGAAAGTCATCAGATAGCAACGCGCAGCCGTCCAGAAGACGATGCGGTGAAACAGGTCAGAATGAGCGCGAACGCACACCTGTGCAGACTCAGGAAGAGAGGGTAGGCTATACGACGACTGAATACAGAGAACAGCCACGATAATCCATTGCAGTTTCGCTGTGATGATCGCATACGTAATCTAGACCACAGAGTACATTTACAGACGGTATTCATTTAATTGAATTTTGGATTAATAATATTTTTAAAATTCTGCTACTGCTACTACTACTACTGCTAATACTGCTACTGCTACTGCTACTGCTGCTACTACTACTACTACTACTACTACTACTACTACTACTACTATTCTTATTCTTCTTAATATTATTATTAGTATTCAGTAGTATTTTAGTATTTATTTATTTAACCTGGTAGAGATAAGGCCGTCAGGCCTTCTCTGCCCCTCTACCAGGAGATTCCAACTATAATATGAACAATAAAATTACAATTACTATTAAATTTATAATTACAATTACAAATAACATTACAATTAGTATTAAATTTAAAATTACAATTAAAATGAAATCAAAGTACGAAAATATTAGCTGACTATTCAAAGCTAGATAATTTATCATAGAGAAACAAAGAATATTTTATATTTACTGAATTACAAATTAAATCTAGAATAACAAAGTTATATAGCGATTAAATTGCTGGATATTGAAATATTTTGTGACAGATTAAGGAAACTATTTACAAGAAATCAATTACTGACCAAGTGCCTAGTAAGTTTGCGTTTGAATTCCATTTTATTTCGACAGTCCCTGATGCTAGCAGGTAGCGAATTCCAGAGTCTTGGCAGGGCTATTGTGAAAGAAGATGAGTATGAGGAGGTGCGATGGGATGGTATTGTTAGTATTGTTTCATGGCGAGAGCGTGTGTTCAGATTGTGGTGGGAAGAAAGGTAAGTGAAGCGAGACGACAGGTACGAAGGAATAGAAGAGTTCAAGATTTCGAAGAGAAAGAGAAGTGAATGTAAATTTCTTTTCTTATCTAGTTTAAGCCAACCTATTGCATCCAGGGATGGGGTAATATGATCATATTTACGAACATTGCTTACAAAACGTACACACAAATTATGAGCACGTTGAAGTTTCATTTTGTTGTCGCTGGAGAGGTCAGTCAGTAAAATGTCCACATAGTCGAAATAGGGAAATACAAGTGTCTGCACAAGGGACTTTTTTAAGCAAGAGGGGAGATGAACATTTATCCTTTTTAGCACATGGATAATAGAATATACTTTTCTGCTGGTTTCTGTGATTCTGTGATTATTATTGTTTATTATTATTATTATTATTATTATTATTATTATTATTAGTATTAATATTATTTTTATTACTTACAAATGGCTTTTAAGGAACCCACAGGTTCATTGCCGCCCTCACATAAGCCCGCCATCGGTCCCTTTCCTGTGCAAGATTAATCAACTCTCTATCATCATATCCCACCTCCCTCAAATCTATTTTAATATTATTCTCACATCTACGTCTCGGCCTCCCCAAAGGTCTGTTTCATTACCACCCGCATGGCAAAAGATCTCTGGGTCGTCCGAAGAGGAGATGGACTGAAAATTATAGTTTGAGACCGTAACAGGCCACTCGGCCTAATACTTATTAGGAAGACGACGACGATTTTCTTAATACATCTTCTGTTTTTCTTATCAAAAATTTAGAAGGAACGTTATTTTGTTTCTACAGTATATCTCCACAAAAATTGTAAGGCCTTCTCCATTAAAATTTATTATTTTGTGTTATTTTAATAACCTGAAGTCTTAATGCACTATTCTTCCTTCTTATTCATTCACTGAAGTTCGCGTATATTAGTGAAATAACACTTTTCTTAAGGTTTAATACTTGGGTACTCTAATTTAACGAGTCTCAGACTTTATATGCAATAACGACTTTAGTTATCCATACTTTATTTACAAACATTTAAAAATGGGATGTTTAAATTACAACTGCCATTGGATTTGAATAAAATATTATACAGAGCAAATCATACTCTATTAAAATATCTACATTGTTCTAAAATTTTTGATATTGTTTTCCTCAAAACACTGGTCTACAACTCAAGCTCTTATTGCACTCAGCGCCTAAATTGGAAAAGAAAAAAAGCAATGAAAGAAGAACGGATAAAAAACGGAAAGAGAAAGAAAAAAGTAAGAACGCTTAGAAAATAGAAAGTCAGTCAGCCAGCTGCTCAAGACCAACTCATTTTGAAACACTACAAACAGTTAAAAAAATAAAATCATAAATCTATATACTTTAACATAATATTGGAAACATGAATCCAAAAAAGTATAGAATTATAAGATTTTAAATTATGGATCTGTGTGTGTGTGTGTGTGTGTGTGTATATATATATATATATATATATATATATATATATATATATATATATATATACTTATATGAAGTTGTCTTGTAATGTATTTAACCACAAGATTTATAATTGACAAGCTGATTATCCATTGTGTAGAGTTGATAATTTTTACTTAAATCTGTGGATTTGTAATGTATATTTTAAATTGTGAATTTGTTGTTTATAATTTAAATTGTAGATTTAAAATGTATATTTTAAATTGTAAATTTGTAGTTAATAATTTAAATTGTAGATTTGTAATATATATTTTAAATTGTGAATTTGTATTTCATAATTTAAATTGTAGATTTGTAAGGTATATTTTAAATTGTGAATTTGTAGTTTATAATTTAAATTGTAGATTTGTAATATATATTTTAAATTGTGAATTTGTAGTTTATAATTTAAATTGTAGATATGTAATGTATATTATAAATTGTGACTTTGTGGTTTATAATTTAAATTGTGGATTTGTTATGTATATTCTAAATTGCGAATTTGTAGTTTATAATTTAAATTTTAGATTTGCTATGTATATTTTAAATTGTGAATTTGTAGTTTACAATTTAAATTGTAGATTTGTAATGTACATTTTAAATTGTCAATTTGTAGTTTATAATTTAAACTGTAGATTTATAATGTATATTTTAAATTGTGAATTTGTAGTTTATAATTTAAATTGTAGATTTGCAAAGTATATTTTTAATTGTGAATTTGTAAGGTATAATTTAATTTGACTCTGTCTGTGATAATAGTGTATTGCTAAATGTGAACTATATATGTAATATTGGTCCAAACCTGTGGAGTAACGGTCTGCGCGTCTGGCCGCGAAACCATGTGGCACGGGTTCGAATCCCGGTAGGGGCAAGTTACCTGGTTGAGGTTTTTTTCCGGGGTTTTCCCTCAACTCAATACGAGCAAATGGTGGGTAACTTTCGGTGCTGGACCCCGGACTCATTTCACAGGCATTATCACCTTCATTTCAATCAGACGCTAAATAACCTAGAAGTTGGTACAGCGTCGTAAAATAACCCAATAAAATAAATAAATAAATATATGTAATCTCGTAACAATTGTACAAAATTTTCTTATAAAGTATTTAGATATAAGCTTTATAATTGGCGAGCAGATCATCGATTGTATATATTACATAGATACCTAATTTATATGAAAAAGAATGAAAAACTGTGGCTTTGTAATATGTATTTAAATTGTGGATTATAATGTATTATTTAAATTATGGATTTGTAACATACTTAGAATGTACTTAAGCGTAAGTTTTATAATTGATCATCCATTGTATATAGTAGATAATTTTTATTTAATTTAATTGTTGAATTGAAATGTCTATCTTAAACTGACTAAGTATACTGCTAAATGATTATCAACTATGAACTATAAATATATGTAACATAAACATAGCATGTCGTATTGCAAACCTTGTACGCAATGGAACATGCTGTTTTAGCACAATAAAGGGGGGAAAAATAGAACGTTAAAAACGAGGAGAAAGAAAGAAGCGTAGAACCGCTTCTAAGATAGATACCAGATGTGAAATCACACTTTTAGATTAAAACCAGAGTGTATTCACAGAGCGTGATAAGGGTAACATAATAATATTATACTAGTGGAAGTATGAAGTATGATAAAATTTGCACTCATGTTAGCTGAGTGGAAGTTTGAAGATTCTAATGAAAATGAAGCCAGCATTTCCAGGTAAAACCTACTGAAAAGTAAACACTCCTGATTCATACAGCAAAGCAAACGCGCAGAAGTTAATTACCGCAAACTCAGATTTATTGCAGCAGCACCAAATGAACTTCAGTACACAGCGAGAGGAGAGGAGAGCAAGATTTGTGTATTTTAGCAGGCTGTGTGTCCCGTTACTCATGTTGTAACAATGCGCACTGATCATTATTCGTGTGTTTTCATGTAATGCGATAAAGAAGTTACAAGTTTAAGAAAATTCTAATTTAAATATCTTTGAAATAAACGTTTTGAAGTATTCAAAACTGGAATATTCATCATCATCATAGAACTTGTACGGTGTAAGTATTTATACGGCAGTTCTCTCTACTACTAATGGAGGTGATCTTGATTCCTCCATCTTTATCAAGGGTATCCCAGTTATCTCCCGGGATTGTACTGAAGTGCAAACTAAGGAATCTTTCTTTCCAGCTCTCTGTGTCAATTTTAATGGCACGTTTTAGTATCGTCTATTACTATTAATTGTTAACTAATATCAGCAGTTCCTGATTATGTAAACTTGTAAAACAGTATAAGGTAATAAAAATCTCATTTCTAATGCTATCGATTTTGTTTATCCCTCTTACTCAATATCAATATTTCACTGCAGTATAAGATTTGAGAAAATTCGAAGTAACTCGAACACTATAATAATGTAAAATAAATAATAACTTATAGGGTGGATTGGTATATCTGACTAGATGTTTAAGTATAGGTTAGTCGTTATCTCGAGAAACCAAATACATGATTGCGCAGTAACTTATAGCCCAGATCACATATAGATTACTCATCTCTATGTTAAAATCGATTGCACTTTGAAGAGAACAACCGCCAGGATCGCCACTCGTCCTCGGTAAACAAACACGAGTTGGCAGTACAGTTACTAATGAAATTCAAATGGGAATTATGACGTGACTCCTTATGTAACAACTATAGTCGCGACGCTGTTATTCCCAGCGTGACTCCTCCCCTATGCTTACGTCTTAGGAAGTGAAGGCTCTATAAAGTCTAGGTAGGTAGTATCGTTCGCCATTTTTGTTCTTTCGTTGCCGAGCTACCATACGAGGAATCTATTTGCCACACCGTTAAACATTATCATGTCGTAGCTCCTATGATAATAAATCAAACTTACTGTAATTCAGCAAATAACGTCTTCGTATGCTTACTGCGAACGCCAACGAAAGAGCCAAAATGGCGGGCGATTATATTATTTATCGAGCCATTAGAAATGAATAACGTCTTCAACAGCGAATCACAAGACGCACACGTTTAAATGTAGCGGACCTGCGACGCGATTTGCTGCCGGAAATTAGAGCGACGGGACTATAGATGGCAGCATAGTAAGCCTGACAAAATTTGTTACAGTCAAAGCCTATAACGCCGAGCAACTTGGGTATATATGATCTAGGCTTACAGTAAGAACCTTGTGGTGGGGATATGTGAGATAGTAGAAGCATAGCGAGGGATAGAAGCTTCTCAGCCCAATTTCTTCTTCACCTGACGCGCAGGTAAGTTTCACAAAATAACGATTGCCTTATAATCGGATAAATAGGCTGATAGTTAAGCAGAGATCCAGTCAGTCACATTATATACATACTTACTGTAAAATCATACATACATACATACATACATACATACATACATACATACATACATACAGGGCTTTCATTTCAAAACTTCCCAGTCTAAATAACTAATTTAGGCTAAATTGAATTCAATTTAAACAATAACAAAAAAAACACGTCAATTTAGATATTCAGGGGGAAGTCTGAAACAAACCTTAATTTCATTTTAGATTTCCCCTCACTCCCAGTCACCACTACTTTGCAACTTCAAATGGCACCCCCTATATTTTTGTACTTAAATATGAAAGAGCATTCAATTGTTTATAGGCACCTCATTCATTTATTTCCTATCTTTTTCCTAACAACCTGACAAGAAACAGTTTATTTTGCACTAAATCAAGTGTTCAAAATGTTCTCCATTGTTGGTTAAACACTAATACAATCTATTTTGGAACTCCTCGCGAACGTTTTGGTGTTTTTCCTTACTAATCCGATTATATTCTTGAGTTATTCTATTTTTCAGTTATTGAATATTCTCAGGCGGAGGAATATAAACAACTGATTTCAAATAATTCCAAAGGAAGAAGTCAAGCGGCGTCAGATCTGGAGATCTCGCCGGCCATTCTACAGCACCTCTCCTATAAATCCATTTTCCAGGAGATTTTCAATCCAGCCATAGTCACACATACTGCATAGTGTGGGGGAGTTGGGTTCTGTTAAAATGCAAATTTTGTTTGTCCAACATCAGGTTTCCTTCATTGACTTGGTTCTCTAGCCACAGTGTGATAAGTGGATCAATTACATTTTCTAATATGTTCAGATACAATTCTCCAGTCAGGTTTTCTTAAATGAAAATCGTTCCAACAATATTGCCCTTATATTCACAGCATGGGTCTTCCGACTGTATATACTTTGCACAACCGCTTCTACTTTGTACTTTTCTCCCTCCTCACTTACGATTAAAATCCAACCATACTCCATAAAACACACAGATTAAAAAGCAAGTGGTATATACAAAACACATTGTATCATATACATTAACTTAACTTAACAATAATAAAAGTGCATAACTTAATAGTTAGCATTATCCCTTCATCAGTTCGTACCATAAACTTCAACAGCTGATTTTCTAAGCTGTCTCGCCTTGAAGAGGAAAAATCCAACCATTTTTTCGTATTCTCTATTCCCCATGAGGTCAAGACATCCAAGCGAACCCTTATACCGACCTAGCATCGAGGGTAGTAGATATTTTCTTCGGAGATTATCTGTTTCTGTGCAATGCGCTAGAATGTGTTCCCAAGAACCCTTTTCCACACATAATGGACATTTGCGGTCTCTTTCTTCGTTGATAATTTTATGACCCCTCCATGCTCCCAATCTTAGCCACGCCACACCCGCCCTTTTATCTTACTACAAGAATTTATATATTCACCTCTCCCGTGATTAAGCATGAGGCCTGATTGTAAATGCAGTGAGGATTTTTCCAAGCATTGGAGCTCAATCTCTTGTCTCTCGATATCAATTTAGTACATCTTCACATTACGCCATACATTTCTTCTATTATTTTCTCCTCTTTCCCACACCCAATCATTGCTACAGGAAATAGCCTTCTCTGCAGTTTATAAACACATCCTTTTTGCCACCCCTCCCTTTGTTGAATTTTGTAACAAATCGCCCGTAAAACGTATTGGTCCCCAAATAAACTTGCTAAGTCTTGTCGAAATGTGTTTTTCCTTCTTGAAATGTGTAAAATCTTTTATTTTTTCTCCATATCTTAGTATCCCTCAATCTCAATGTGAGCATCACTCGTAGATGTGGAGACATCAAAGAGATATAGGTCATTTGGTATCTCGCGAAACCTACCTGAGCGTGAGGATAAAGAAAAGTGAACTGTGAGAGGCTTCTCTTCCTTGTTACTCTTCGACTTGCAAGTTAAACTAGCTCACTTAACCTCACTATAAGGTTTTTAATATAAGCTACGGCGCACGAATGCATTTGGTTTCACGAGATAACGAATGAGCTATAGGTACTCTATTTTACTTCATGTATGCTGAATCATGTCAAGCGAGATGTTAGTTAGGCGTCGGGAATTCTTAGAGATGTTGTGGGTTATGAACTTTCTCTGTGTAAACAATGAGTTATTTTACATACCCTCATATGAGGATATATATAGATGTAAATTAAGGGACTCTTGGATACTAGACAATGTTATTCTTATCTCACATACTTTATTTAAACATGAAATATATATTAATTCAATTGAATTCAAATTATTAAGCCATTAAACATACAGTGATAGGCTTAGTCACAATACAGAAGGGAGGGAAAAAACATACATTTTAAAATACATATATAATTGAAAACAGTAAAGTTTAATTAGAATAAAAACATAAAACATTTTGAAACTCTAAAATTAATGAAAACACTTCACTCTTAATGTAATAATTGTATAACTAAAATAAATGTAAATAACTTTATTTATTAACAAACAATTTCGTATGAATTTATGTTAAGAAACTCATCTACAGAGTAGAAAGAATTAATTAAAAGCCAATTATAAAATCTAGATTTGAAACTATTGGTTGATAACTTATAATATTGACTGGGAAGCTTATTATATAATTTCATCCCCATGGCAGAAAAATTTGTACTAGTTTTATGTTATCTACAGTATGCAATATTAATTTGTTCACTATTTCTAATTTCATGATCAAATATATTGGCTATTAATGAGTAATTGTCTATATTTTGTCGAGTGTAAAGGACTAGGTCGTGTATATATCAATTTATGACAGTCAATATCTGTGATTGTTTGAAAAGAGGTAGACAATGTTCAAGATAGTTTGATTGACATAGAATTCTAATGGCTTTCTTTTGCAAAATCAAGACACTCTCAATTCTTCTACCATTTCTCCAAAAAATTAAGGTATACCTAAATTGAATGGCTGCCTAGAATAACGTTGCAAGTCAGTTTTTACAGTTTGTCAGGAAATTAAAAATATGTTTAATTCTATACTAACATTGTTAAATATTACAAAATATGACTGTATTAATACTTCAGTAAGTATTCACACCATTTATATATATGTATTGTCTTCATCTTCAAAATAACACAACTTTTTGAACATTTACAGTAGAAAAACGGTGTATGTCAATTCAGAAGAACAACGTTGTAAAGAAAGAAACTTAAATACCGTCCATATTTCCTGGTAGATTCTTTATGGTTGTTACATTTGAGTACATTAAATAATAATAATAATAATAATAATAATAATAATAATAATAATAATAATAATAGACAAATTTATATCATAAGAACTTGAAACAAATTACACAACTTAGATCATATGTTTAGGCATACAATATCAATATTACACAGACAATAATCCCTTCTTTTTTCTTCTTTATTCTCTTATTAGGCCATGGTAGAATTCAGACTAACCATGACCTTGAAACCTTTAACTATTCTCCTTTAACACTATAGGCCTACATTAACTTACAACCTTTTTCTACTCACCAGTTCAGGTCGTTTCACAGCTCGTTTAATGTCGCCTTTCTTCGAAGTACATTCTTTCCCCTGATCCTTTAGTGTCTTACGTACATTGTCCTTCCATTGCATGATATTAATCTTACGTTTTCTCTTTCTAGTTTTTTTTTTATGAGACCATGTGTCACGCTACAAGTACGATTGTTCACCATTTTATTTGCGTTACAACGTTATTCAGCTCAGCAACACAATCAAAATGCTACATCTCTTGAAGTAGTGTGAATATCAGCTAGACGATGACAGGACATGATGAAAGATGTGTGATACAACATTCTTGAGCCGGAAACTCAGTTTGGCCAAAAAACGGACTTACAACGTTATTCTAGGCAGCCGTTCAATTATCGAGTGAATGAACGAAAAATAGGCACATCTCAAATAATTTTGAGAAACGCAAGTCACTAATTTCTTTAATAAGTATATAACTCTTGATAATTTTGTGCATAAATATTCGATATGTTTTTCCCATGTTAATCTGGAGTCTTATAAAAAGTCCTAGGAATTTGGTATAGTTTTGTATGTTGTCCTTTTGTACTGCATGATTTAGGGTAAAAGTTACGTTGATCAAATAGGCCTATCTTTCCAGACAGGTTCAGTTTACGAATTATGTGTGAAATGAAATTAGGAAATGTGAAGAGGATTTAACATTCGTATTTTCCACTGAGAAAGCAATGTTCTATACTAATATAATTACATATTGATCGTTACGGTAGTAGAATACTGGAGTGTCAACATCTGAACGAGATTCATTGCATGTATTACTCCAAATATGAATGTGTAGCTCGGGTTGATGAATAACCGTTTGTTACAACCGTTCACATCGTCTATTTTCTGATGAGGAGGTGTGTGTAAGAGCACTGTTTACTCAGAGAAAATCCGTAATCCACATCACCTGAAATAGAGGAAAACTGAGCATAGCAACCATCGCGTCTGACACGATTCAGTGTACATGTAGAGAAATTGAGTATCTCTTTGATGTTTTCAGTGCAACGAATAGTGCTCAAATAGGCAAGGAGCTAAACTTTGAGAGTTTCTACATACTTCAGATATAAATCATTTATTTCGTTTAGTTATTTGCAAGCAATTTTTGTATGAAATCACAGAAATCATTTTCTTATAATTGTTTAAATTATGAATTCTGAAAGGTAAACTTCATAGAAAAAGAGAAGAAGGCCGAATGAAAGAAAAATAAAAAAAATAAAAACAGAAGGAAATATAGAATAAAATGAATGAAAGCTATATTTGCACAATACACGTCACTGTTCGTTAACAGAAAACCAAAAATTTAAAATGAATGAATCTATTAATGAACTAAGAGGAAGAAAAGAGTGAAGAAAAAATTAAAAGACGCGAAAGAAAATCTGAAAGTAAAGTAAGAGTTGCAGAGAGAGAAAAAGAGAATAACTGTAAGAAAGAGAGAGAGAAATAATGGGGTTTTTTGAAGGCAAGAAAGATGTTATACGAGTGCGGAGATACAGCTGCATGAATGTTACCATAAGCATTACAAGTGACTACAATAAAAGTTAAATAACTTCATTATATTACTTTTATTAATTATTTGTTATTACTTTCATTTATTGCTCATTTACTCGATATTAAAATACAATTCAACTGTTAAATGAATGTTTCAGCTTTGTTGACAAAACTAAGTGTTGCTCTCCTCAGGTCGTGTTGTTCTTTTAATAATATAACTAGGCTTAGTATTCCAGCTACCTGCAAACTGGAATGAAGTTACCTCATTCGAAGTATATGTGACGTCACAGCGCTGGTATAAGTAAGTTCGTATACAATATCGTAGTTACGCATCCTCTGCTCTCTTCCTCTAGAAAGTCAAAACAGGGACGTAATTATAGCGAATAGTCTTATCAATCACTGATATTACTAGTATTATTTAAATAACTACATCTTTGTGGGTGATTAAAGGTTCATTGCAGAGGTAAAATGCATTAGGTAAAGGCTGGTTCACAATAAACCGGAAACGAGAATCGGAACGAAAATGAAAACGGTAAAATTGTTAAAATGAGTACATTTAAATGTGAGCATTCACAATTAACGAAAAGCTTGCCGGAGCCCAGGGATCGGGAACGAAGAGTTGGCCAAGTTTCAACTTTGGCGTTCACGTTTCCGATCACAGCCCACTAGATTCATTCTATTGCCATCTAAAAGCTATTTTGTTATCGCATATTTTGTAGCAAGAAGACCGTGACATAACCTATGCATTATTTTGTTCTGTGCTGTGCATCATGGAGCAAGTTTTATTTGATGAGATTCTAATATTGAGTGTTGAGGAAAATCCTCACGTTTACGATAAGCGGCGCGCCTCGCATAAAAATGAGAAAATGAAGGAGAATGCGTGGCTTTCAATAGCTGCATCTTTGAACACCGAATAATATTTTATTACTGTATTGGTTGTATTACACACTACATATTCATGCTTCAATTCAATAACTACTGTTGTATTCATATTTGTTCTATTACAAATGTTTATTGTCTATTATTATTTTACGTTATGGTAGACTTAAAATAGGTTGTGATAATAAAGATGCATGGGCATATTTATAGTACCGTACCTAATGAAATGTTTCAGTTGAAATTTCGAAGTTGGTTAACCTGTGTTTATGTTGGCTGCCTTGTACTCATGAGAGAACGCCATTGGTAAATTATACACAAATAACATCAGAATGCGTAATATCGACTTTACATATTCTTATTGACATGCATATCGATATGCATAGTTGTCTACGTTCTCGGTTTATTGTGAATCAAAAATTTTCATATTCACGTCCTCTGCTTTTCGTTTTCATTCTGGTTCTCGTTCCCGGTTTATTGTGAACCAGCCTTAAGACGCTCAGGCGTGTAATATAGCAGGGCATAGTCGAGGATATTTGAACTAATATTTTCACTATCAATATATACAACATTACATATAAATTGTGTAAAATAAACGTAAAAGTGCACCGAAAGGCACAGAAAGTGTGTTGAACGTAATCAAAAGGAAGTAGTACCATGAAAATCAGAAAATTATGAAGATATTAACTCTACGTTTAGCATGGATTTGTATAGCTTACCATGTTGTCCAATATCTACATTCCAATTAATGAATAAATAATCTACATTTTAGGAAATTTCTAGATAAGTACATATTTGTATTTCTGGTGGTGTGGAAGAGAAGGCCTGATGGCCTTAACTACACCAGAATAAATAAATAAATAAATAAATAAACAAATCAATGAATAAATGAATAAATAATTAAATAAATAAATAAATAATTGAATAGATAGATAAATAAATAAATACAAAATTAGTGGGTTTTCAGTGATGAACGACATGCAATATCCTATTGAAACATAAACAAATATCAGACAACAGGAATATCTTGCACTACATCATGCACCAATAACGTCATGTGCTACTGAAAGAATTTCTCGCAATATAAAATCATTTCTAGTGACATCCGCATATGCTCAAGTTCCGTCACTTACGAATTCACGTTATTATTCAGTACAAAGATCACGACGAAAATGGACATCATGGCTCAAGCATGTGTTTACTAGTATAGCTTCAGAATGTCGGGAGTTGACTGCACTCCACGAACACGCAGGGACGACGTGTTTGTTTACAACATTATCCGTTGCATTACCTGTGTTCGGCGTACTATATACCCGATGTGTCTTTAACTACAGTCTTTAAGTAGCTGGAATACTAAGACTAAGTATAACTATTCGAAATGCGAGCGTCCATTTAATCCTTTGTGTTTACTTTCATCGACGTGCACAGACAAAAATCGACAGGATTAAGTGTGGGGATCTTGGCGACAAACGCGTGACCACTGAGGCCGATCCATCATTCGGGGAATATAAGATACAGACGATGTGTCACCTGACGGTTATAGGATACATGTCTATCCATGTAGCCAATCAGAATTTCCTCTACACTCATTATAAATAGTGCTGCCCTCAGAGATTCTCAGAAGAGCACGCCACATACTATTGCTTTGTATGTAGCCATTTATCGTTCTTTCTTGCCATTTGTAATGCTTGTTACATGTAACATTAAAACAGATTTATCGCTACACATATTAGAAATACGACAAATGTTTATATTAACTCTTTAGTAATAATAATTTATACCAAACCCTGCAAAATATTTACTATTCCTCTGGTATCACTCTGTTTAATACAGAATGTGTCATACTATAAATATGTTGAACCTATCAATGAAGTATTTATAACTACATAATTTATTACACGTGAACGGATCAGCGTGTTGTAATAGAATTTATTTCAAATGAAATACTGTGTGGTACAGAAGTCACTTCCCAAATTTAATACATTAATCTATTTGGAAATGACTACTATCTTAAGTTTCTATTTATATTTTGTGATTGACAATCGTCAAGTGGTGACCTACAGTAGAATAGTCACTTTATGCTTTTGCTTAGTTTATTGTTATCAGTTTTATAAATCTTATTACACAACATTTAACACTATATCACTTCGGAATATAAAGTGTATATATGGTTTCACGTTTTCAACTAGATTACTTTGTCGACTAGTTTCAACCTGTGGGCCAGAGTACTGCATTGGAGTTAAATCGCTCGTCTGAACTCGGTCGAATGTCGCACCCTCGAGTGAGATACGATCGGTCGTGACACGCTCGTAATAAATAGAAGCACAGTACAAGGTCATCTCACCGACATGTCTTATTTGTATGGAAGGCGACAGATAAGATACACATATGTCTTGCTCACACGGTAAAAATAAGGCTTTATTTTCTGCATTTATGACAATCGATTAATGGAACAGTCAATGGAACGTACCAAAACAGTAACATGAAGTTATAAATAAAATAGTATGAAAAAACTCGATATACAGTTATTATTGCTAATTAATAATTATTCAATATTTGATTTACCATATATATAATATGATAGGTCCATACATAGTATTCCGCCTGTATACAACATTTTATGTCTTGTAACCCATATGTGTACTCCTATTAGTACAGGGACATCACTTTATTTTTACTTGCATTTTTATTGTACCTGGGTTTCTGAATGTACTTGACTCCCACCCCTTTCACTAATGTTCCTGCTCCCGTCAGCCACACAAACTTACGGCCGCAAGTTATATTCGAAGTCTGCTAGCAGGGTAAAGAATATAGTGTGTTTCAGAAATATGGTTGTGTTTTCTATAGAAGAAACAGCCTATATTATTCAAGCTTATTTCCAGGGGCAGGTATTTATGGAGATTAATTTTATCATTTGTGTTTTTTAATATTGGTGTCGGCGGAGATTGTTGCAGATTGATTTGTATTTTAGGCGGATATTAATGGAAATTTTGAAAAATATGATTATTTCGAAATTGGAGTATTAACTCAGTATGAATATTACTTTCCAAATAATTAACATTAAAGGTTCGTTGGATTCTGGTAAAGGTGCGGTATGGCCAATAGACAATATTTGTTGGATTGAGATGTATTTAACATGCATTCAATAAAAACGAAAAAAAAAAATTACAGCCATAAAATTAACACTTTCAAATTATTAGTGAAATGTTGAATTCTCCGTCTTTTGAGTTCATTAATGCAATCAGAACACCTGGAATACCATGTAATGTAGCCTACTTAAATGTATAACAAATTCAAATGAAAAAAAAATGTCCGAAAAAAGAACTCAGAATGTGAAATTCGCTATAAAACGACGCAATAGTAATAATTCGCGGATGTGTTCATATTTCGCTGTTAGAACTCTATTTCGCGATTTGTTGTGATTGTTTTATCCGCATATTATTAATCAGAATCGCTTGATTCGTAAAGATCAGTAAAAATCTGTTGTATGTTTATTATGTCGTGATTATTGCGATCGCCATAAATATTTGGTCCTGCTTATTTCGCACAGGTACTGTGTGTAGCATGACTGAATAACTTTATCTGTGTGGACTGAGCAGAAGTGAAGATTAGAGTTACCGAAAGTACGGTAATATGCTGAATAAAGTAACTATTATATATTGAATACAACCGCCTAAAGAGTTGAGTTTGTGAAAAAAAAACTGTTGCTAGATCTGCCCTACTGTATTTTGATAAAATACCGTAAAAGTAATAAACAAACTGAAAATCGTAATATCGTATTTCCCTGTAACATAAGTGGATACACTACTTTTCTCTCCTCCTATAGCTAGTAAAATGATTTGTTTACATACTGCACTAATAACACCAAACTCCTGTAATGGAAAGGGGGGTAACAGTGTTTCCGAGTATAGCCAGGTTAATGTTAAAAATGTTGGTAAAAATAAAGTGATGTCCCTGTATATTAACTGTATAATATATCTCAAGTGAATTAATCGTCGAATTTATCACCGGTATTTTAGGTCTTATAAATTGTCTGTGTGTGTATGTGTGTGTGCGTGTGTGTGTGTGTGTGAATGAGAGAGAGAGAGTGTGTGTGTGTATTACCCTTACGTTATGTAACTGATTTTGATTATGAGTAATTTTCTATTTTATTTTATATATTATGTAACCGATCTTGACTATTTGTAATTTTATATAATGTAACTGATCTTGACTATTGTAATTTTCTACTATATTTTATGTAATTCCTCTAAGTGAAACAATTACAAAACATACAACATCAACTACGAAAACTATCTTGAACTTACGACAATTTTCAGCCATGATTACTCTAAATATTTTATTATCTTCATTATAAAATTTAAATTTTAACATTGACTAATTTAATCACTGTATATCAATTGTAAAGTAGTCATCAACGTCAAACAACATTCATTCAAATGCCAACGGCCTCTCTAAGTGAAATAATTACAAAACACACGAACATTAACTACGCATACTATCTTGTAACTTATGACAACTTTCAGCCATGATTACTTTAAATATTTTATTATCATCATTGTAAATTTTAAAATTAACATCATTGACAAATTTTAAACATTATATATTTATTGTAACATGAGCTATATGTATAAAATAAAACATTCGCCCAGTCTAAGTTCAAATTCAAAGATTATCTCAATATTCATCCTGTATCATGTTATATCTACATAAAGCTCATGAATTTCATGTATCACATATATTGTTCTCTATTTTCCTTGTTATTTGCATAATATACTATTATAGGTCCAGATAACATGTTTTGTTATATCTGAAGATGCCCTAAACGGCGAAAACGTTCATATATTATTATTAAATAGCAAATAAACATTTGCAAGTTTATATGCCTTAAGATTGAAATTCATTAAATACTTATTAAAAATAAACCTAATACTGCTACTGCTACTGCTACTGCTACTAATACTACTGCTGCTGCTGCTGCTGCTGCTGCTACTACTACTACTATACTGCGACAATGTAAAAACGTTTTACAAAATATTATTGATATAACAGTAGATTAATAACAATATTAGTACAGAGATAACGTCAAAAGAAAATATAATAAAACGAATAATCATGCTGCACAACTGAATATAAATTGTTAATATAATATAATAAAAAATATGTACAATATATTTCACATTTTAATTAAAAGCATATCAAGGAAACTCATTATAAATGTAGAATCAAAATTTAACATTTTCTTTGATTTGAGGATTTGATCAAACATTCAATTTGCCTTATTTCAAAAGTGTCAAATTGTGGCTTGGCACTTTCTTGCCGGGACCCCCTCAATTATTGAAGATTATTATTATTACTAGAAAACTTGATACGGTTCCTGCATTATCGTGATTGTGTTCTCCGTTTATAATAATTACATTTACATCCAATGACATCAATCAGATATGGCAAAAACAAAATCACTCCTATGTGGGAGGGGGGGAAACATTTACCTACAATATTTATATAACATTTTAAAGCAAGTTTTGTAATTGTACTATGGAAAGATTAGTTAAACACTGCAAAGTTTTGAAATGATAAACATCTATGATGTTAGTACACAGTGCATCACTGTAACAAGGACGAATGTCTAACGCTCGGCTTATACTGTTCGAGGATTTATTGCTCGCGACAATTTTACCCATCATGCATGTGCGCTACCTATCGGATTATGCTGTGAACTACTTGGCGCTCGAGCGAAAACGCCCGATGCAGACCTCTGCTGTGGGCTATCATCAGAACTGGGGTGTCTTCGCGCCTTCTGATTACGTTTCCTGTGGGGGTGTGTTTCTACAGTGTAAAGTAGGGTCAAAGAGTGTATGTGTTCTGAAATTGAGTTGTGTGTTGAGGATTTGATGAGGGTGTCTTTTTGTGTCTTTATTTCGTATTGTTCTAGTGTGTTTAGTTTCTGGTTTTCGGTTGGAGATGTAGAATTTCCATGTCTGTGTTTATATTGCTGTAGGTGTGGTTGGCGTTTGTGATGTGTTCTGCGTATGTGGAACTATTTTGTGATTTGGTTATGGCTGTGATATGTTCTTTGTAACGTGTTTTAAATGATCTGCCTATCTGTCCTAGGTAGAATATGTTTCAGGTATTGCATTTGAGTTTGTATAGGCTTGTGTGGCTGTATTTGTTTCTTTCTGTTTGTGTTGTTTATGTGTTGAGATGTTTTTGTTTTATGTTTTGTATGCGATGTTGTAATTTAGTTTCTTGAAAGAGGTTGCAATCTTGTGTGTGTTTTTGTTTTCGTATGTTAGTGTGATGTATTTTTTGTGTTCTTGTGTTTGTGTTGTATTCCTATATTTTTTCTATGTTATGTCTTTCTTATGTTATACTTGGACTTCTCCAGATGGATTGACACACAACCAAATAGATCACATCTTGATAGATAACCGGAGACATACTAGTATAGTAGATATTCGAACTTTCAGGGGTGCAGACTGTAATTCTGACCATTATTTGGTGATTGGAGAATTAAGAGAAAGATTATCAGTAGCCAAGCGAGTAGAGCAACAAGTTAATATTACTAAATTCAATATTTTGAAATTAATGGACGAGGAAGCTAAGCAAAATTATCAGGTCGAAATTTCGAATAGGTTTGCCACTTTAGAAAGTTCCGACGAAGTTGAGAAAGAATTAGATGTTAATAGCGTGTGGGAAAATATTAGAGATAGTATCAAAATTGCAGCTGAGCAGAGCATAGGTTATTATGAAACTAAGAAAAAGAAACTGTGGTTTGATGAAGATTGTTGCATGGTAGTAGAAAGAAGGAAATAGGCAAAATTGAAATTCTTACAGGATCCAGTTGAGGAGAAGAGAGATAATTATTCCAATGAAAGACGGGAAGCAAATCGTACAATTAGGAATAAAAAGAGAGATTACTTGAAGGAAAAACTGAATGAGGTAGAAACAAATAGTAAGAATAAAAACATTCGAGATTTATATAAGGGTATAAAGGAATTTAAGAACGGATATCAGCCAAGGGTAAACGTGATCAAGGATGAGAATGGTGACTTGCTTGCAGACTCTCCATCAATCCTAAACAGATGGAAAAACTATTTTGCGCAACTACTAAATGTACATAAGCCAAATAGAAATGATCGGGACGAAATTCAAATACAAACTGCTGAGCCATTTATACCCGAATCCACGCTTTCAGAAGTCGAAATTGCGATAGAAAATGTGAAAAAGTACAAGTCTCCAGGTATCGATCAAATTCCAGGAGAATTAATACAAGAGGGTGGAAGTGCATTAAATAGCGATATTTATAAACTTGTACTTGCTATTTGGGAAAAGGAAATTGTACCAGAACAATGGGAGGAGTCCATAATTGAATCTATTTTTAAAAAGAGGGACAAAACCAACTGTGGTAACTTTCGAGGAATATCACTTTTGTTGACGTCGTACAAAATTTTGTCCAATATCCTTTTGAGAAGATTAACTCCGTACGTAGATGAAATTATTGGGGATCATCAGTGCGGTTTTCGGCGTAATAGATCGACTATTGATCAGATTTTTTGTATTCGACAGATAATGGAAAAAAAATGGGAGTATAAGGGTACAGTACATCAGTTATTCATAGATTTCAAAAAGGCATATGACTGGGTTAAGAGGGAAGTATTATATGATATTCTTATTGAATTTGGTATTCCCAAGAAACTAGTTCGATTAATTAAAATGTGTCTCAGTGAAACATACAGCAGAGTCCGTATAGGTCAGTTTCTATCTGATGCTTTTCCAATTCACTGCGGGCTAAAGCAGGGAGATGCACTATCACCTTTACTTTTTAACTTCGCTCTAGAATATGCCATTAGGAGAGTTCAGGATAATAGGCAGGGTTTGGAATTGAACGGGTTACATCAGCTTCTTGTCTATGCAGATGACGTGAATATGTTAGGAGAAAATACACAAACGATTAGGGAAAACACGGAAATTTTACTTGAAGCAAGTAAAGCGATCGGTTTGGAAGTAAATCCCGAAAAGACAAAGTATATGATTATATCTCGTGACCAGAATATTGTACGAAATGGAAATATAAAAATTGGAGATTTATCCTTCGAAGAGGTGGAAAAATTCAAATATGTTGGAGCAACAGTAACAAATATAAATTACACTCGGGAGGAAATTAAACGCAGAATAAATATGGGAAATGCGTGTTATTATTCGGTTGAGAAGCTCTTATCATCCAGTCTGCTGTCCAAAAATCTGAAAGTTAGAATTTATAAAACAGTTATATTACCGCTTCTTCTGTATGGTTGTGAAACTTGGACTCTCACTCTGAGAGAGGAACATAGGTTAAGGGTGTTTGAGAATAAGGTGCTTAGGAAAATATTTCGGGTTAAGCGGGATGAAGTTAGGAGAATGGAGAAACTTACACAACGCAGAACTGCACGCATTGTATTCTTCACCTGACATAATTAGGAACATTAAATCCAGACGTTTGAGATGGGCAGGGCATGTAGCATGTATGGGCGAATCCAGAAATGCATATAGAGTGTTAGTTGGGAGACCGGAGGGAAAAAGACCTTTTGGGGGGCCGAGACGTAGATGGGAAGATAATATTAAAATGGATTTGAGGGAGGTGGGATATGATGATAGAGACTGGATTAATCTTGCACAGGATAGGGACCGATGGCGGGCTTATGTGAGGGCGGCAATGAACCTTCGGGTTCCTTAAAAGCCATTTGTAAGTAAGTAAGTATGTTATGTCTTTCTTATTATGTTGTCTGTTATGTAAGGGTTGTATCCGTTTTCTTGTGCTATGTATTTCATCATGTTTAACTCTTCTTTGTAGTCTTGTTGGCTCATAAGTATGTTGAGTAACCTGTGTACCATTGAATGCAGCTTGTTTGTGTTGTGTGATTGGATGTGTTGTGTAGAAGTATGTGTGTTGTTGTTATAGTTGTTGTGGTGATGGGTTTCCTGTAGATTTAGAATGTGTGTTTGTTGCAAACCTTTATTATTGTGATGTCTGGGTAATTTATGGATTTATTGCTTTCAATTTCTAATGTGTACTGCGGATTTGGTTGTATTTTGTTTACATTGAGTTCATGTAGGTTTTGAATCTGTCTTTTGTTTCCTTTGTATACTATTAGTATGTTGTCTAGGTATCTGTGTCAATATATGATGTTGTCTGCATATTTATTGTTGTCTTTGTTTAGTATATTATGTTTGTTTTATGTTGTGTAAGAATATTTCTGCTAGTATTCTGGAAATGGGAGATCCCATTGAGTAAGCCATCGGTATGAGTGTAATATTATTGTTGTTGGATGTTAAGTACTTTTGTGATGGTGTCTGTAATGTGGACGATTTCTTCAATGTGTTCTTGTGGTGTGGTGTGTTTTTGAGCATCTGTTCTAGTATCTGTAGTATATCCTTTATGAGTATGTTTTTACATAGGTTGGTTATGTCAAAAATTGCTAATGTTGTACTGTGTGGGATTTGTTTGTCTTTTATTTTATTCACTAGGTTTATGTTGTTTTTTTATTGTTTCTGTTTTCGAATTTTATGTTGTTTCCTATGATTTTGTCCAACACACGAACTAGCCACATACATGGACAAAAAACCGAAGAAGGACGTCAGATGATTTCTGTAGATTGGACTTCACTAAATGTACAAACGTTGAAAACCACAAATTTTTACCTTATCTCTGAAAAAAAAAATATAAGTATTTGCTTCCTCTTGCAATATGCTCATATTTTATTGATTTGACACTGAATTACTCCAAGATTTCTTCAGAAACAGCCTCCAAATATGTCTCTTTGATTTCCATAATAGGCAAAGTTTGAGTAGAAGAGCTCCCAAAAATATTGGCAATAGGATATGCTTTGCTTAGTAAAAAGATTTCTATAACTTTCGGTATGAAAATTTCTTGTATATTTCATTTTACACACCTTACCACGAGTGATTCATATTTTAAAGAAAAATCATCTCATGTCAAAATGTTACAATTCTCTTTGTAGGTGCAGTATAGAGGTTTTGCATCACAAGTTTACTGGTAATTTCTCATCCACGTCAACGATAGAGGCTGCCAGTCATCACAGTCGTTTATCATTCTATTATAGACGCCATTAATTTATTTTCATAGATTTACCACCTTAGATTTACTAAATTGTGAAGATTACAAAATCCCATCGGTCATATGTGGAATATTTTCAAGCAACTAGGTAACAAACAATATTTTACTGTTCAGATCAGAGAAATTAATTTTAAAAACTTTAAAATCATCATCATGACATATTTCAGAAGTAAAGTGAAGTTGGGATTTCGTGATGTAGATTTGCGACACGTAAGCGAAAGTTGACACTGATTAAGAGGGTGCATGTGAAATTCATCGCTCTTTTCTTGCATGACAAATGAACCCTCGTCATAATATTTCCTTGTTATTTCACAGGTAGGGGTAACCAATTACACCCCTATATTTCCCCACGTAAGTATCGAGTTGACTGCTATAGTAGTCAAGAATTCAATAAGTCTTTCTAGATGGCAGCATGAGGAGGTGTTAGTAGGCAGACAATTTTTAATTACCGGTATGTACTTCAGATAAGTGCCTTTCTAAGAAGCATTGTAGCAAATCATTCGGTACACAGTGAGGGCTACGTATTTTACAATGTCAGTCTTAAGCAAGTTGCAGAGGAAGTCGGTTCGCTTTGTGCAAGTCAGGGGATAGTAACGTGTAGTAGAGGCGTTGACCTGTGTTAAACCGGTGAATAAGTGTGCGTAACAGTGAAATGGAGGACAGTGTAGTGAAACAAGACCTAATGGAAATGAAGGAGAGCATGGCAGAGCTAAGGAAGAAGATGGAAGAAATTGAACTGGAAAACGAAATTCTGAAAAGCAAATGGGATCAATTTGAAGAGGAAAAGAGGAGGAAAAACTTGCCATTTTTCAGGATAGATGAAAAAGACAGAGAACAGAGTATCGATACATATGAGAAGATATTAGGAGTGTGCTGGGAGTGTTTTGGTGTGGACGTGAGCGATGGACAAGTACAGGATGCATTTAGAGTAGGAAAGAAGCAAATACAAAATTCAGAATAAGTTAGACCAATATTAGTAAAATTTAAGAGTGTGGTTACGAAGGAGAGGATTGTGAAGAATAGGAGGCTACTAGGAAGCACAACGATCAGAATAGATGACGACTGGAGCTACGAAGTGAGAAGTAGAAGAAGAGTTTTAATCCCTTTTCTTAAAGCAGCACGAAAAAATGGACAATTCGCGAAACTCATCGGGACAAAATTAAGATAAACAATTTGTTCTTTAGTGTAGAGGAGTGCTTAGTAACGTTAAAGGAACCGATTGTAGGCTCAGAAGAAAAGGAAAGGAACAGAAATTTTTTGAAAGAAAAAAATCAAGAATATCGTATCTAAAGGCGAGGTTAGTGACACAAGTGTAGTGAGTGTACGCGAGTCAAATGCAAACGTATCACACTCAGCGAAAATTTCCGGAAAGCAGGCAGTGATGTCAACTGAAAAAGAAAGAGGCGTGACGCGAACTGGTATTCAGCAAGTTCAGCAAGCTCAGCAGAACAAGACCTCAATGCAAGCGAATGGAAACAGTGGACATCAGAAGGGAGCATTTCCGAAGCGGGCGAAGGAACTAAGACCTAAATCGCGGCTGAATAGAAGTAGAGTAGCGCAAGTAGGAGATAGTTCAGGGAGCAGTGATGAAGGAAGAGGGAAACAAGGTGAAAATCAGTATGAATTAAGGAAATGGTGTGGAGGAGAAATAAATCGTGAAAAAAGAAAACTAAGACCTACAAAGTAGCAATGTGGAAAAGGGAGTAGTGAAAAGTGCAAATAATTAGAGATGTAGGGTGAGAGAGGGTTACAGTATTTTTGGCATAATGATGGTTTAGGAGTAAAGTAGAGGAAGAATTGATGACAGACAAGAAAAAGACTAGTGGAAGAATTCCAATACTAAATTAAAAATAAGTAATGTCCCAATTGACTTGTACGAGAGGCGTGTAAAAAGGTGAGACGACACTGTATACTTATGAGAAGTGCCGCCTCACCGAAAGGTATATTGCTTAAAGATAAATAAATGCATTCATACATTCATTTTACAATATGTTAGTGTTAAAATCATATGTAAAATTTAATTTTTTTATATCCTTCAGCATGCCGCAAAGAAGAAAGTTATAATTTTGATGATTTTTATGGCTCAATAAGGGAAAGGCGTTAGTGAGAACCACGCCCCAACCCCAGAACAAGAAAGAAGAGCGTGATGATATTAACGATAAAAATAGATGTGCTTGCTGGAAACCACTAACAGAGTTCCTTCCGACATGATTTAAGGTAGAATTCAGAGGGAAAAGATCCATAATTCTCCCGCAATCTTATAATTAAAATTGACACGAAAGTCACGCAGAATGAAAACAATTATTCATAATTCAGCCAGACGTTACAAAAGGAACGAACACTTCAAATATATTAATTTTACTAGGTCATGCCAAGGGGTTTTATTGTAACTGTACTTCAACTCACACGTGTCTAATCGTCAACCTTTCAGACACAATCCAAGTCGGTGGAAGTGGTGACAAGCTTTGGCTAGGATTGGGAAGTTACGCAAAAAAATAACTTTAATACGACGCGTAAAATACGCGTTAAAGTGCGTAATTATTGTCATAATACAAATAAATTTAAGAAATCCAAAATTTTCTTCATTAAATAATCAAAGTTGTTACTCGACTTCTCAGACTACCAGCATAGGTACTGTAGGTGTACATTATTTGCAGTAATTCATTCGAGTTCTTCATCTTCAGTCTTCAATTCTTCTCTCCTTTGAAACGATAAGCCGACACCACACAGTGTATCCGCGTGTTGCTAATCTACTGGCAGCGCCGATAGTGATCCCAGATTTTAGTAATCAGAGGCTGCCGATTATATTCATCACTTTTTCATACTGTTTCCCATGGTTCCCACCGGCATATTTTGTCTTTATTTTTTATCCATGACCATAACGAAAAGCATGCCTTTACTAAATAATTTTGCGTTTGTAAAGTAGACTTTTATTCAACATTACTTTATTCCACTAGTGAGAAAAAGACTTTACCTCACAGTTTGAACTTTATCTCACAGATCATTAGTATTTTTCTAGTACCCGGGCACACATGTATACTTTTACATTGAACTGTTACTCACGAATTTAATATATTAGTTACTAGATGTCACTACCTCTAGCGTACTTCTTTATTTCCATATCTTAAATATACACTCAATCTCCTTCCCTTTTCTCTATTTACTACGTCGTAATTTGTGCATTGCAGCCATATATAATATGTATTTGTTTTTAATTTGTAATAATTTACCTTTTGGGAGGCGAGGAGACTTGAACCTGCGGAGTTGGGTTCATAGGATTTTATAACAACACGCGTTAGTCAACTCAGCTAAACAGACACGATGATTAACCACTTTTTAATATTCCTCTTAATTTTACAAAAGTAAAATGTGAAATTATTTTAATCACATTAGTCCCGTGAACGCTTCTAAATAATCCCTGAAACTTCAAAAAGACGAAAATACAAGTTTAAAATGACTATTACACTCTTACTACGTCATACTACTTTTGACCAATAAAACGGTACGAAAGGACGTATTTCAACCAATCATGGCTGCTTATCGCACAATTTTATCGCGTCCCTAGCATTTGTTTAATTTTATCGCGTCCCTAGCATTTGTTTAATTTTATCGCGTCTCTAGCATTTGTTTCTTTGTTTGGCAACATTTGAAACTGCGCTGGTCTGGACGTCAAAAATATATATAAAATTACAAACCACTCCAGTCGATGCACAGCAGTTTCAAATATGACTCGCATTGGCATTCAAGAACAAGAATTAATAAAAATCACTGATCATACCTATGCATCTTCTGAAATCCGATTTACAAATAAATGAAGAGCACCATTCGGAAATCCTGAATAAGTTGAATACATCATGTAGGCCTAAATCAACGAGTTCCACTTCTATTACGCACACGTCCAATATAACATTAATTGAACCACTAACCACATTCAAATTTGAAAATTGTACATTCAGTAATTATTCCTTTTAAAATTATTCATGTTTATTTTTTATGTCATCGTCGTTAATTAAAACTTTTCTAACATTTGTGTATATTAGTTAGGTTATGTTATAGCTTCTGCTCTGAGAGGATAAAAAGAACTTCTGCTGTATGATATTATGGATAGTCACGTATCAGAGATTGTTTAATATTAAGATTTATTGAATAATAATCATTACAGTGTCTGTATAAAGACACTACTGCCATCTAGCATAATATTTGTAATGTTGAGATGGTGCAATAATACATTTGAAGACAGTTGTATTTTCGTAAGTCAATTAATATTTTATTGTATTGGAGTACTTCGTTACTTCTAATCTTTATATACTTTCTTCTAATCGTGTAATAGTCAATTAAATCCCACTCGAGTTTTGATTTTCTCTAGATAAATCAAAACGTCTAGTGAGATTACTGTTGAAAAAAAAAATATATTAAAATTATATAATTAATTATCTCATCCGGGGAGGCCCTCCATGTCCTTGTGTGGTCAAAACAGTATGTATGTGATCCATAGCTTAATTCCTCTCCCGAAAGGTCGCGGCCCTGTAAGGCCCGTGTGGCGTGGGTCTAATAAATGTACCTACAAGGGAGAGGTAAAACTAAGGTATACCGAGAGAGATAATTAATTATAATTTGCTATTTATCCAACGCCTTAGATACCATTCTTCACTAATCATGGCCTCCTACATCATGACCTACATAGTACACATATCGATTCTAAAATCCATGCCACAATATGTGATTATATGAAGACTTATTTTCAACATATTTTCTTCTATAAAATATAATTTTTCGTTATGGTCAAGGACAAAATTACGTATGGTACTTCTGAGCGTGATTTTTATTGCGCGAGTGGAAAGATGCACTTACCTCACAAGTACCATAAATAACTATAAAATCTCTTGCTATCACTGTGGTAACCGATAGTGTCTTTGTGCTGGCCTATAATGCTGACTTCATTTATTTTTCTTTATCTGTTGACCGAAGAATTCCTGTTCCCAGATGCCAATATTAGAAGAGGAAACAATTTTTTTTTTCCTCTTAAGAAACTCTGTCGGTTCTTTTCTAGATACCTTTGACTTTTACTACACTATTCATGTCATATTGCGATCTGATAGCGTAGACATTTTAAAAGGATGGGATGACATAATCAACTCTTCTATGCCCAAGGTTGCGGGTTTGATTCCAGGCCAGGTCTATGGCATTTAAGTGTGCTTAAATGCGACAGGCTAATGTTAGTAGATTTACTGGCATTTAAGAGAACTCCTGCGGGACAAAATTCCGGCACACCGGCGATATAACCTCTGCAGTTGCGAACGTCGTTAAATAAAACATAATATAACATACTTAATCAACTTCAGTTCACATCATAGTTGTGAAGCGTTCAGTAAGAGTTTATAGTAAGTGATTTGAAGTTAGTAAGATCCCGTATTAAAAATGACCTTTAGGAGAATTTAGATTGCCAAACGTAAGCCAGAGACTCGCTCGAATCGATGGGGTTTCATTTATTAAACGTGCACGTAGATACATCAGGTACTGCAGATACTGCATCCTGGGATTTCATTCCAGACAAGAGTGGCTGCAGATTTTCCATGAAAGATTTAGGTTTTCGACTCTCGTCTGCGTCTCATTCCCATCTGTCTTATAGTGGATTTCTTGTACGCGTAGGTGTTTAAAATTAATTTTCCTCTTCGTTTAAATTTATTTTACGTATTGTACAATACAAGAAACCATCCGAGGTTGTATCGAATCTAGAGATTTGATAAAGCGACTTATTAACGTGTGAGTGAATAGTAAAGCCTGAATTTCCTTTTAAAATCTTTATAATTTAATTTGTTAATTTAAACGTAAAACTGTATTTAATTCTTTCATTTAATCTAAATTCAGTCCATTTATGTATATGTATAAATCATAAAAGGCTGTATATATTTACTGAATATATAGATTTGTAAAAACTTTACAAATCTGTTGATTTAAACATAATATTTAATTTCATTTATTCTTCATTTTTTTTACTTAATTCATCCATGTAGTGTACACTATAATATATTGTACTTATAAAAATTACTTAAACATAAGATTTAATTAATCAATTTGTTTATTTTAGGTTATTTTACGACGCATTATCAACTTCTTAGGTTATATAGCGTCTGAATGAGATGAAGGAGATAATGCCGGTGATATGAGGCCGCGGTCCAGCACCGAAAGTTACCCAGCATTTGCTCATATTGGGTTGAGGAAAAACCCCGGAAAAAACCTCAACTATGTAACTTGCCCCGACCGGAAATCCAACCCGGGCCACCTGGTTTCGCAGCCAGACGCGATAACCGTTACTCCACAGGTGCGGACTTCATTAATAAATGTAATGTAAATATTATAATAATGTATTTATAACTCTGACATTCTACCTCAGATAAAATAAGGCCCATATAAAATCGGAGTAAAATTAATAGAATTTTTTTTTAATTTTTAGTACTTTCACAATAATTATAAATTAAGCTTGTTGTTCCATAGGCAAAAAAAGCACCTTTGTATACAAGTTGGGAACAAGAAAATATATCCTACTTATGTTCTCTCAAGAATAGGATACCCAAGTTGCGTACCGCCAGACTATTGAGACAGCCAAGTTGCGTCTCGCTCTTTTAAATCACACATATCTCTTTTCACTTAACCAGACTTACGACTGGCCACCAAGAGTAGTATTATAGTTTAATAATAATACTGATTTATTTTTGTTGGCAGAGTTAAGGTCGTAAGGCCTTCTCTTCCACTCAACCAACAAAAAGTGTACATACATGTATATGAACTTAAAAAAATCAACAATCTAATTTAGATAAGAGTTACATGTATAGAAGAGTTATTTACGAATTAAACAACAAAATACTATGAACTATTAATTAAACCCTGAAATACTGTGTAGCAAATTAAGCTGAAATACATAGAATGTTAATATATTTTTAATAATGTTAGATAACAGAAAGAGACTATTATGAGACAATTTTGAAAATACAGCACTATCAGGATGCATGTCTAAAGAAAGAAGTAACAATGTAGTCAATGAAAGATTAAATCAGTATAATATGAGTGAAATGCTACGAAGGTTATCTTTTAAGCTGGTTTTAAAAGTGTTTATTGTCTTGCAGCCCCTAATACTTTGTGACAGGGAATTCCATTGTCGCGAGGTGGATACTGTAAAAGATGATGAATAGCGAGATGTTCTATGAAGAGGTATACTTAACGCGCCACAGATAAGTGATCTGGTATTTACGTCGTGGTTAGAGTATAGATAAAAGAAACGAGACGAAAGGTAATTTGGTGTTGAAGTGTGCAGAATTCGAAAGAGTAAAGACAAAGAGTGTAAAGTTCTACGTTCTTTAAGTCGGAGCCACGAAAGATTTGCGAAGGACGGTGATATGTGATCATATCGTGGGATGTTGCACACGTATCTGACGCACATATTCTGATCACGCTGTAATAGCTGTCGTTAAAAATGTGTGATTTATTGTTCAACATTTGCGGCAGGAATTCGTAAGATGTAACTTTGATATACTCTAACCTGTCGATTTCGCCTTGTTTAAATTGGGTCATTTCGTGTAGTATTTCTCCTTATTGACTTTCTTCTTACATCGTCTGATGCAAGACAGACGTGACAAAGCCCACTGATATTTTAGAATTTGTAATGATTTTAATCATTCGTGTATTTGTTATAATAGTTATTTATCATATGAGTATTGTAACATTTCATATTACGATACGAATTTGACAACCATTCGCATATTCAAATATGAAGTTACGGTAAGTACAACAGGGTACTAAAAAAGTATCCAATATTTTAGGAGGTGCCAGTATGCATCAAAACAAGAAAATAATGTCTAATAAACAGGGTTCGTACAACACATACTTTCTGAGATCTGAACACTTGTTCATAGGAAGTGCTCAATGTGATGTCCACTCATGGCAATGCATTCCTCTGCCCTTCGGCGTAAGGAATCACGCACTCTTTGAAATTGAACTGGTTCATTCATGTGTCCCCATAACCAAAAGTCTAGGGAATTTAGGTTTGAGGAACGAGCAGGCCAAGGTGTGGGGCTTCCCCGACCAATCCAGCAGTCCTGAAATGTCAGAGTCTGGTGTTTACGCACATTGCGGAGAAAATGTGCTGGTGTGCCATCATGCATGAACCACATCTGTAGTCCTGCTGACATGGCACATTCTCCAGCAAGGCAGGCAATACGTTAATAAGAATGTCCCGAAAGTCTCTGTGGTAGCACGTATGACCCTATTAATCTATCGCCAAGAACGCCTGCCTATACGTTGATTGAGAATCGGTGTTAATGCCTTGTTTCTTCAACTCCATGGGGACTTCCATCAGCCCGCACATGCTGATTATGAAAATTCACAACACCATCTCTGCGAAATCTCGCTCATATCCTTAACCAGACTTTTGTTTTCAGTATTCTTTACGACGTATCATTATTCCATGCCAGGGGTGTCAACTACATTACGATTATCTTGTAGTCTGCTGTATTATAAGACAGAGAAAAGCATTGCCATAAATGGACATCACATTGAGCACCTCCTATGAACAAGTGTTCAGATCTCAAAAGGTATGTGTCGTAGGACCCATATTTATTAGACATTATTTTCTTGTTTTGATGCATGCTATCACCTCCTAAAATATTGGATACTTTTTCTTAACACCCTGTATATCGTACAACGTTTTATCCACTTTCATAAAACAATTAATTTTTAGATAAATATTACCGTATTATTTCTTATTAGTTTTGAACATGTCTTTTGTGGAGAGGCGATTGTATTCCTGCGAGAAGAGATTCGTTTATGTTTATTTTATTAGTTTTGAACACGATAGGTTTTTGTTTATAACAGAAGAACAGCAGTACGGGAAGAAAGAACAAACATCGTTAAAATGAGTTCAAACGAAGATTAAGATATTGAAAATTCTACAAATTCTGCAATTGAATATTTAGTACTATCTAAATCCCGCGTATGATAAGAAGTGGAATAGCATATAAAAATTTTAAGATTGGTGTTTTTTAAGTTGGTTATTTAACGACGCTGTATCAACTACTAGGTTATTTAGCGTCGATGAGATTGCTGATAGCGAGATTGTATTTGGTGAGATGAGGCCGAGGATTCGCCATAGATTACCTGGCATTCACCTTTCGGTTGGGGAAAATCTCGGAAAAAACCCAACCAGGTAATCAGCCCAAGCGGGGGTCCAACCCACGCCCGAGCGCAACTTCAGACCGGCAGGCAAGGGCCTTAACCGACTGAACCACGCCGGTGGCTAAGATTTGTGTTCCAAGAAAAATGTAGAATGTGTGTCGGAGAATAACTTTTGGCATAGCAGTATCATTTACCTAACTAGTGACGTAAAAAGTGTCATTACCTAACTAGTTGCATAATGAATGTATTCAATATTTTTATTAGTAATGTAAATTTCACATTACATAATCGAAGTGGATAAAATGTATTTTAAACATTTCATACTGTACTGTAATTATAGACCTACATTTTAACACCACAATGTAAACATGACGCTGGAAAGTGAAAACGTTTGTAAATATGAATACATTGATAGTATGTCAATATAACTGTAAGTTTTTCTTACACGTTTTTTCCTTCTTGATAAGTAGTTAAGATTGAAATATTAGTACAATACTTTTGACGGAAAACTTATCATTAGATTTATCGGATCCTTAATTTGCACACGAATTGCGGAAATGTAAGGAGCAATGTTAAAGCGAGAACAAGCCAAAGAAACACCTCTACACAAATTATACAATTAATATGTAATTTGAAATTAGAATTAATAAAAAAATGGTGACATAAATTATCTTTCTATCAACGAAAATAAAATCATAATTATTCCATTCTCATTATCTGAAAAATGTAACAAACCTCCTACATCTATATTAAGTATTAAATTACATAATTCTGATTGTTGTCTTAGACAGTGTAAATGTCCGATTGTTAAGGAGTCCTCTGAAGTTAAATAATTAGGCATAATTTTCGATAATCATTTAAAATGGAACTAACACATTAATTACCTTTGTAATAAATTACGTAAAATAGTATATTATTTTGTTTTATTGAGGAATTACTTGTCAATACTTTTATTACGCACAATATATTTAACGTTATTTCAATCGGTAATAATGTATGGAATTATAGGATGGGGTAGCTCATTTAAATCCAATTTTAATCCACTTTATTTATTACAGAAGAAAATAATTAAAATATGTCTTCGTAAACCTATTGATTTTCCATCTCAAAATTTGTTTTTAGACTTTAATGTACTTATCGTAAGACAACTTTATTATATAGTATTAATAAAATTCATACATAAAAATCGAAATAATTTTGAATTTTATTCTCATAGTTATGAAATAAAAGGTATGAATTCTTTAAGATCGTTGAACCAAAATGAAACACTGTTAGAGTATTTAATCATAGTAGTAATTTAGGCCCAAGAACATATAACAAATTTATATTTAAATATTATAATCTTGTCTATACTAATAGTTCTAGTATTAAATTTAAAAAGTAATGTATGGATTTTATAAAAATTGAAAAATTGTAAATTTAAATTTATATATTATAATTGCATAATAGACATCAGACAAATTGTATTGTATACTTATTAATTTCAATTCAGGAATCCGTCCCTGAGCACGAGTTCTACTCTTTCAGGGGTGAGCTAAAGTTTTTCTGTATATATTATATTTTATATTACAATTATTAGCAAAATAAAATAAAAAATAAGAATTTGACATGACAGTAGAACAGATCAATTTCAACCAGCATCTATTCAAGGACCTGTATCGTCTTATTCAGGATACAAGAATAGTGAGATGATTGTGTTGATTATATGTAAAGGAAACACAATAAGTCTTGAGGCTGCAGTGCATCCGGTGATATAAAGAATAGCGGGCTCGAAGGAAAAAAAAAAGGAAACTTACACAATACAATCTCTTTGTTATTCAGGAAGCATTGTGGAGATAAATTAATGACATCGTATTTTACAGAATGCAACGAAGATACTTGCCTCAATCGATAGGGTTTCATTTATCAAACTTCCACGTAGAGGCAACAGATACGCTACTGCAGAGACTGCATCCTGGGATATCAAGTCTACTTACTTTTTATGTAAAAACAAATTTTTCTAGGTCAATTCGTTCGCAGCACAACATCCAATATATGAAAACTCTGCAGCAAAAATGAATACAACTGAAGATTCCAATGAAATAGGTTCATCATTCAAGCTGTTCAGTTCAAGAAAATGAACAGTACACTAACATTCAAGATTTTGAATTATTATTGTCAGTACTTATGTTTAGGCTAATTATTGCGCTTGATGACAGAAGTATATTTGTTGCTACGCAATTATACATTTGAAAGTGAAAAGGTTTTCGTCATTATGGCAAGTGTTATCTATTTCCAAAATAGAAAGAAAGTCTTCTGGAAGCAGAAATAGTAATACAACACAATTATGGTGCTCTCGAAAGAAAATGAGATTATGTAAATCATTTTTGTGGATCAAACAGAAACCTATACAGCAGGCCTGCACAAGGTTCGCGCTCTCCGAGCCGGCTCACAGCTCATGAGCGGAATGCAAATATTAGCTGCGCTCTGTATAAGGGTAGACTAGAAGAAGGGGTGATCTCGTACAAAATATACACAAGGTGTTCATGAAATGAATTCCCGTTCATTGTTTACAGAACTAACTTGGACTATTATTAATTAATAAAGAATTATTTATTTTACAGATATAATACAAATTCTATAGCTACTTAAATGTGCAATATCATTTTGTTATATTTTTATTTATCAGTACATGAAAACGAGGTTTTATGCTGTTGGCAGCTGTAAGGAACAGTAGCCTACTGATTGTAATGAAACATCAGTTACAGATGTTCGATGTCTGCCTTTATTACAGTTGATTATAGAAAACAGTTGCTCACAAAAATAAACGTTGAGACAAACATAGCAATCATTTTCACAGCCAGCCTGTGTAGTCATGGATATTAATGCTGAGGTTTAATCTTGTAAAAGTCAACCAGACTAGTAGTACTGTATTATTCAAACGGTCTTTAGCCCTTAGGTCACATTGAAGATCAATAAGTTCAAGCTGTAAATCGTTAAATTTTAAATGTTATGTTTTATCTAACGACGGTCGCAACTGCCGAGGTTATATCAGCGTCGCCCGTGTGCAGGAATTTTGAGCCCGTCGCATTTAAGCACACTTAAATATTATGTATGGCACTGTTTCAACTTGTGTTGAAGGAATTTATTATGATAACTTTAAACTTCTTTCCAATTAACACAAAATCTTGGAACCTAGAATTAAATTCATTTTGAATTTAAATTAATATTTGCACATAATCGTTTAACATGGCTTCATCACGAGCAGTTTCTATCGTTCGAAAGTGAGCCATATTACCTTCCCGAAATTGACTTATGAAAAGTGTAAGTTTACGACTGAAATCCCGTAATTTATTCAACACACCAACAATGAGCTGGCCTTTTCCCTGAAGAGAGATATTTATAAACTGTTGAAGATTAATAAATTCTAACGTACCCTACCTCATGTAATAATGCAATTTTCAACTCCTGAACCTTTTCTCTGCGATCTTCACCAACAAAACTATCGTATCTCTATGTGTGGACTAGTAATGACGCATTATTTATGTTTTCCTCTTTCTTTCAAACTTTTGTGGCAGATAAGTATTGACTCCAGCTGCTGTGAAGCAATAAGCATTCTCCCATTCGATATTGAATGAATTTGCCTGATGATCACTTTTTCGTCTTTTAGATCCCCCCCATTATGTAGCCGTAGACAAGCAAAGTGAAATAGCTGCTGATAATACACACTACACCAGATAGCTGCGTGGACTATCCTCTACCTATAGCAGGCATACGTCATCCCAACGTACCTTTCCGGCGAGCTGTTTGGACGGCTCTCCCGCTCCGAAGGAGCGGCCGCGCTAGATGAGCGCCGTTTGTGCAGGCCTGCTATACATGGTGAGTCAGGGGGAAAGGTACATGGTTTGAGAGGTGATAATATTGGTGATTCTGAACAAAACAGTATATATGAACATATATCCTGTTGTTAACGGTTTCGGAGAAAACTGATGAAAAAAATGAGGAACTGCAAAAGTGCAGGTGGATAGTAAATTAAAATATTGTTACTTTATGTTCAGTTTAAGAGTGTAGGCTACTTTTCTTTACAGAACATGTTCAAAACGTCCATCGTCAACTTCAATGCATTTTTGTAACTCTTGTAGACAGCTGCTCTGTTGCTGATTCGGACATTCCTTTACTTGAGCACAGCATATAAAATGAAAGCGAGAAGTTCCTCCCATGTTTCCACTTTGCGCTTGTAGACTTCTCTCTTAAGCCAGTCCCACTCACAGTAATCCAATGGAGTAAAATCGGGTGACATCGGTGGTCAAGAAATAACTCCACAGCGACCGATCCAACACCCAGGATACGTTTAGTTGTTCTTACTGCAACCTAATGTCGTTTTGGTTTCGTCCGCTTGTGAGTGCTGATGAAGGACATAATACTCACGCTCATGATTTTCAAACAGCTGTATGTCAGATACCGTTAAGAACAGGGCATATGTTCATACAAACTTTTTTGTTCAGAATCATCAATATTATCACCCCTCACGCCATATACCTTTCCTCCTGATTCACCCTGTATAACATCATAATCGAGAACGATAGATGCAGAGCTCATACGAGTGTAATGTTGCTGCCGTCGCGTCGATGCTAAAAGAATAACAGCTACTGTAAGAGGAAGAGAAATGGGTCATTCAAACGAAAATCTAAGTCATATTTTAATAGAAGTTACAACGGACGTCAGAAATGAAGAGTTTCTTACTAATTTGTCTGAGAAAAATAATTGAAATAGATTAGTGACAGTACCAAATAATATATGCTACACGTGCAAACCATGAAAACTTATAATTAGGGAGCGGATTTTTATGTGCTAAAAATTTAAATATATTTATTTTTTCTGTGCTAAAAGTACGAAAATATTTGCTAAAAATAAAAGAAATATATACATTTTTTTAATATGACAAAAATACCTTACTTAGCTTGAACAAAAATTACTAAATACTCACCAACCATACTTGAGAGCTAGTAGTTGGCCGAGAATTGCAGTGAACAACAAAGGTCATCTCCAAATTCTCCATCACAAATGCATGCCGATTATCTCTCAACAACGACTTATAGGCCTACTGTGGAAACGATCTTTCCATACCACAGAACGTCAGACGTGCATATCTAAAGAGAGGAATGTCCCAAACACAAACACCATCAATTTCACCTACAGGCACACCCTCCAATACTTGAGCAACTTTACACATTTTTTTTATATTCACTGTTTTTCCCAGACACATTCTAGAATTTCTTCCTTAGTATTTGTACATCTGAACCTGATAGAGAGTAGTAATTTCCACGGCAAGCACCTCCCTGTTTCAGATAACAGGTTTTTGGATGTTTCGAGTTTTTTATGGTGCCACACAAAAAGCTTAGATTTGCTAATAGGAAAGCCAAATCGTTTTTTAAACAACCACCTTTCAGTATATCTTGAGGAATATCGATTGATGAAGCCCGATAACAGGGAATCACAACAAGATATATTGCCGTACTTGATAGGCATGAGAGAGAGAGGCGAGAGATTTATTTAAATTAAATCATGTACATACCCGACCTCTTATCTGTTGTGTTTGACAAACAAAGCGTGGAATGAAATCATCTTCAGCAACAATAAACATTCCTAATTATAGGTGTTGCAAGATCTCTCCTCCTTGTTCATGTTAATTTACTCTCTAATAACATTGATATGCTGCCTAGCAGTTCTCAGAACTTGAGGCGATACTATTACGAAAATTGATCACGGATACACCACACAGCGCTTAAAAACACGAAGCAACCAAGAATTCTTAAAAAGATAACGTACTTCTGAGTGATATAATTGATTTAGTTTTAAAATATTTAAAAGTTCTTGTAAAAATATGTTTAAATAAACTCCAAGATTTATGTGTTTATAATAGATTTCCTGAGAAATACGTATTTACAAATTGGGCGGCCGGGTAGCTCAGTTGGTAGAGCAGCTGGCTACGGACTGGAAGGTCCGGGGTTCGATCCCAGGTAGTGACAGGATTTTTTCTCGTTGCCCCGAGGTTCACTCAGCCTCCTATAAAATTGAGTACCGGGTCTTTCCCGGGGGTAAAAGGCGGTCAGAGCGTGGTGCCGACCACACCACCTCATGGTGGTACCGAGGTCATGGAAAGTATGGGGCTCTACCTCCATGCCCCCCAAGTGCCTTCATGGCATGTTACGGGGATACCTTTACTTTTTTTACTTTACGTATTTACATAATTGTTTTGTGAAAATATGTGTCTTAATGTGAAATAAAATTCTGGCTTTAAGTTTTAAACTTCATGTTCGGAATTTTTAACTTTGTTAATTGTATATATTATTTTAATGTACCGAAGTACATATGATATTTCCATGCAGATATTCTGCGTCATCATACGATGAAAGAGTAATGGAACGGAGAAAAATTCTCTCCGGCGCCGGGATTTGAACCCGGGTTTTCAGCTCTACGTGCTGATGCTTTATCCACTAAGCCACACCCGATACAACCCGGCGTCGGACAGAATCGTCTCAGATTAAGCTCCAACTCTTGGGTTCCCTCTAGTGGCCGCCCTCTGCACTACATCATAGATGTCTATGAACGTAGGACCGAAGTCCACACATGTGCTGAGGTGCACTCGTTATGAGTGACTAGTTGGCCGGGATCCGACGGAATAAGCGCCGTCTTATATCACGAAGTGATTTACGCATATCATATATATTATTTTAATGTACCGAAGTACATATGATATTTCCATGTAGTTATTCTGCGTCATCATACGATGAAAGAGTAATGGAACGGAGAAAAATTCCGGTGTGGCTTAGTGGATAAAGCATCAGCACGTAGAGCTGAAAACCCGGGTTCAAATCCCGGCGCCGGAGAGAATTTTTCTCCGTTCCATTACTCTTTCATCGTTTGTTAATTGTGTTTTATCACACGTAAAAAGAATATTTAATTACATAGGAATCCGCTCCTCACTTATAATTCTCGTTTTGAAGACTTCATAATAATAATAATAATAATAATAATAATAATAATAATAATAATAATAATAATAATAATAATAATCTTCATCATCATCAACATCATCACCATAATTTTCATTCAGTTTCTAAGTGGAAAATAAGGACAACATGTCTTTACCATCGAACTGTATTTATGGCTTGTTTAGGTTATACTTTTATTGTCTTCTTTCGTGTTACGTTTGATCTTCACACGGCTTTATATTACTAAGTAAAACATTTTTCTTCTTATAATCCTGCCAGAATAGTAAAAATCGATTATTAAAATTTTCAATAGAAACGTAGAATGCATTTGTGAATCACTATGCATTTATACAGACTCAACATTTAAAATAGTTCGTCTTCGCTTCATGCAACTCTTCCAGACGGAAAACTTAAAACAAACCCTCTCCAGTTTATGCAACTATTCACATTGTAAGGAACGGTCCATGATGTTGCATTTCCATTCGTGTTTGCTCTAGCGAGGAACAAAAGAAAGTTACAGCAGCATATAAGAGTTCTTGTAAACGTAAGATCATTTCACTTTATTTATTGCAATTCATACATCTTACAACAGCAATGGAGCTTTTAGAAGTATAACAAGTCAAAAGTGATACAGAAATATACGATACATAAAATGCTGATTAATTCAATTTACAAGCATAAACAATTAATCAGTTGAATAAAATGTACGAGTTTGTAGAAATATGTGAAATATATTTAAATATAATAATAATACTTACTTACTTGCTTGCTTTTAAGGAACCCGGAGGTTCATTGCCGCCCTCACATAAGCCCGCCATTGGTCCCTATCCTGAGCAGAATTAATCCATTCTCTATCATCACATCCCACCTCCCTCACATCCATTTTAATATCTTCCCATCTACGTCTCGGCCTCCCTAAAGGTCTTTTTCCCTCCGGCCTCCCAACTAACACTCTATATGCATTTCTGAATTCGCCCATACGTGCTACATGCCCTGCCCATCTCAAACGTCTGGATTTAATGTCCCTAATTATGTCAGGTGAAGAATACAATGCGTGCAGTTGTGTGCTGTGTAACTTTCTCCATTCTTCTGTAACTTCATCCCTCTTAGCTCCAAATATTTTCCTAAGCACCTTATTCTGAAACACCCTTAACCTATGTTCCTCTCTCAAAGTGAGAGTCCAATTTTCACAACCATAAAGAACAACCGGTAATATAACTGTTTTATAAATTGTAACTTTCAGATCTTTTGACAGCAGACTGGATGATAAAAGCTTCTCAACCGAATAATAACAGGCATTTCCCATATTTATTCTGTGTTTAATTTCCTCCCGAGTATCATTTATATTTCTTACTGTTGCTCCAATATATTTGAACTTCTCCACCTCTTCAAAAGATAAATTACCAATTTTTATATTTCCATTTCGTACAATAATCCCGTCACGAGTCATAATCATATACTTTGTATTTTCTGGATTTACTTCCAAACCTATCTGTTTACTTGCTTTCAGTAGAATTCCCTTGTTTTCCCTAATCGTTTGTGGATTTTCTCCTAACATATTCACGTCATCCGCATAGACAAGCAGCTGTGTAACCCGTTCTATTCCAAACCCTCTCTGTTATCCTGGACATTCCTAATGGCATAATAATAATATAAGCCGTAAATTCCCAGTGGGGCAAGGCCTCCTGCTTGGGCAGGAGTGGTTCGAGTTTTCACCATCAGAAGAGCCGACCTGATGGTCTATATTTACATTCCTAGTTTTATTGTCCACAATTACGCTAGCACTGGTTGTTGCTGCCGCTCACAGTTGGTTGACTGCATCCTTCCACCGTGTTTTTTGGCGTCTTATTCTGGTCCACAGTCCTCCTAGCTGCAACTTGAACTCGTCCCCCATCTGGTTCTCGGTCGTCCACGGTTTCTCCAGCCAATTCTTGGTTCCCACAGTGTCGCCGTGTGTGTATATTTGGTAGGATGCATTCCTACCACGTGTCCTCCCCAACGCCTTTTTATCCTATTAGCTAGTACATACCTGCACAAACAGCGCTCAACGAGCGCGCGCGCTCCTTCGGAGCGGGAGAGCTGTATTTACCGCTCGCCGAAACGCAGAGGAAGATACGTCAGAATGAGATAGACTTGCTGAAGGTAGCGGAGAGGGAAACGACCACTCAGCTATCTAGTGGAGTGCAGCGTGTATTCTCAGTAACTGTTTCACGTTGCTTACCTACTGCTACAGTACAGTATGGAGGAATCTAAAAGACGGATCATAACATTTAACATTTAACGATTTACAGCTCGAACTAATTGATCTTCAATGTGGCCTATGGGCTAAAGATCGTTTGAATAATACTACTAGCCTGTATGAGTTTTACAAGATTAAACATTAGCAATAATAACCACGACTACGCAAGCTGGCTGTGAAAATGATTGCTATGTTTGGCTCAAGATTTATATTTGTGAGCAACTGTTTTCTATAATCAACTTTAATAAAGGCAAACATCGAACATCTGTAACTGATGTTTCATTACGATCAGTAGGCTACTGTTCCTTTCAGCTGTCAACAGCATAAAACCCCGTTTTGATGTACTAATAATTAAAAATATAACAAAATGATATTGTACATTTAAGTAGTTATAGAATTTCTATTATCTCTGTAAAATAAATATTTCTTTATCAATTAATAATAGTCCAAGATAGTTTTGCAAACACTGAACTGGAATTCATTTCATAAACAATAGTAATAGTAGTTTCTTTTATATACTATACATTTTGTACGAGATCACCCCTTCTTCCAGTTCACCCTTATACAGAGCGCAGCTAATATCTTCCTCCGCTCATGAGCTGTGAGCCGGCTCGGAGAGCGCAAATCTTGTGCAGGCCTGAGCTCGTGTGACCACGTCCTCTATGCCGCTTCTTCGTCGTACTTCTTCTCCTCTGTCCTTCAGGCTTATTCTGAGTATTTTCCTTTCCATTCTTCTTTGACATCATCCTAATTGTCTGTTTCTTGGTGAGTGACCAGGATTGCGCCCCATACAGAAGCACAGGTGCAATGCAGCTGTTGAAGACCTGCCTCTTGTTCTGCAATTTCTGGCTCTTGTCCATTAGGATGAAGGACAGACTTCAAAACTTTTTCCATGCTGATGCTATTTGTCTATCGATATCTTTATCCATGCTGTTCTAAAATGATATAGTCTAATATGGTCTGGAAAGTGTGTGTGTGTGTGTGTGTGTGCGCGTGTGTGTGTGTGGTATAATAAAAAACACACTAGAGAAGGCTTTAGGAGAGATTTCTCCACACTAAAACAATAAAAATATATCACATTTATATATGTCCGGAAATGCCTGCTTCATGAGTTATTCAATGATAGAAAAAACAGCGATATAATATTTTAGTTCAAATTAACAAAATATATTTAATCAAATTCTTTAGTTAGTTTGAATTAAAATACTATGTCGCTATCTGTATTTGTCGTTGGATAACCGGAGGAGATATTTTCGGGCAAATGTTTACATGACTTATTTATTTTCTATTTTTTTATACGAACACTCGTAATAGTACTTCCTTTTGTGTACATTTTGTACGAGATCACCCCTTCTTCCAGTCCACTTTTATACAGAGCGCAGCTAATAATCTGCATTCCGCTCATGAGCTGTAAGCCGGCTCGGAGAGCGCAGACCTTGTGCAGGCCTGATCTAAATAGTGAAAGGACGACTGTTTATAATTCAAGCGTCAACTGCAGTGTAATAGATAGCAATCAATTTCATACTTTTGTATGACGGGTGTATCATTCATAATATTAACAAATATTTAAGATTTATATCAGTATCTGACATTCTCGTAATTTCAAAAGTAATATAGTACTGCACAGTACTTCAAAAGGAATTTTAAATTAAAGAACGTAAGTTAGGTATTTTAAACTTCGATTGAAATTAGTTATTTATTTACAAAAAAATTCATTTCTGTGCCTTATTATGCATGATTTATAACAATTTCTATATTGTTTTTCAACAATATGAAATAAGTTAGTACAATTTATTTATATTTTTGTTTGGATCTTTAACCAGAAATAAAACATTTACTTTTTAATGTTTCAAATCTCCACGTTTGCATTTACGTACTGATTGCCAGATGTACATACACGTATAATAAATCACTGTTTTCTATCCCAACGTTTATTAAGTGATCTTTTTCACAGTGTTCCTTCTTAAAAGCAACGACCATTAGCACAGTGTCATAAATAATTCCGTTATGTTCTATAAGAACTGCAATTTAAAGGGAGATTATTTTACATTTTTATCGCTGCATAAAAAGTAACGTAGATTAAGAGAGAAAACAATTTAACTCACGAACTTCCCGTAAATAAAGTCAACGCCTACCTGGTAAATTGAGAGTAATGCATGGCGTAAGTATACGAGATCACAAAAGTAGAGGCTGCGAACGGAATGACTATTCCAATTAGGAGCTTTATGCACTTTTAAAATACGACCATGTTATTTATAATTTGCAGTGTCATATAAATTAAGTTATCCAGCAATGATAAACTAAAATAGAAGGACTCTGTAATTATCCAACTCTAATTATGATTCGTGAACACATTTATTAAAAAAAATAAAAAAAAGTGTCGTCTCCAAATTGAATATGTAGAGTAGATGAAAAATAAGAACAAAGTCTAAGGAAACGTTATTTTCTAATAGCTCATGGTAGGTAACGAAAAAGAAGAAATAGTTAATGACAATTCGTTAAAAATTCCCAATGATGATATACATTATTTAAAATGACTATTTCGTTTATATGACGTCATTCCATTTTCGACCAATGAAGTGTAATGAAATTTTGAATTCCAACTAATCACACTCACACTTTGCGATAATTTTTGCAGCTAGATTTATCGCTATCAATTTATCGGATGGTTGTTCTTTTGTTTAGTCGTTGTCGTCAACTGTTTCCCCGTAATTGATGATCATGAATACATTAAGATGCAACTACACGGTTAAACTGTTCTTTCAACTTTAAAGCAATGATTGCAAGATTGGTATTTAATATTAATTAATATATTTACGCAGTGAAGACGAATTTCAAAACGGCGCACCATGTAGACACACAATCTTCATGCATCTTAATTGAACGTACCTTTTAAACTTGATTCTTTCAATATTCTTCCCAGATTGCACGGATACGCGATTGGAATATTGAACTATGTAGATGCAGTTTTAGTTCCGTTACGCACTACAGCGAGTATGGTTTGTCAAGCTATAAAAAATTCTTTCCTGTAGCACGAGTAACGGTCGAAATAAGACACAGCTGACATTGGTCCTGCTCCCACAGGTAACTTAAACTATAATTGTAGCCTATAAAATTTGTATTTTGTGAATGAAATTAAACAGTTAATAGAAAGTCAGATGTTCAAATTTATGTGACATCATCGGATATCAAACACAAAGGCCTTGTATAGTAATATATATAAGGTCTTTGATCAAACTGCCTTCCGTAAGAAGTAATAAAATTCGTGTTTTAATTATCTACACAGTGATGGCTTCACTGTGTAGCAACATGTCTCGCTGTGAATACATAAGCATTGCTATACAATTCTCCATTTAATTAATATATTAATCAGGTTACATTATAAAATTGTAAATTAAACTATGATTTCAGCAGATAATGAAAATGTATTTATGTTATAATAATAAGAGAAAAGTGCAGTACATGTATTTAACATTGTTAAACCTGTATTTCGCTTTTCGCAATTGGCATTACTGAGTAACATCGAATTTCTTTATTGCAGTAATCGATATTCATCTATTTCAACTTCACAATGTCTGAATAGGTTAAGTATTCGCAAATATACAATTATTAACATTTTGTGATCGAATTTTAGGGATATATTATTTACATTTTTATTTTATTCACGAAATAGTCCTAACTAATGTCACTCGAGGTCTGAGATTTCCCAGATAAATCTCAGACCTCTCGTGTCGCTCGTGGATTTATCTGAGAAAACTCAGACCTCGAGTGACATTACTACAGATAATCTTATCGGCATCAACAAGAACAATGAATTTGTCCTGTAAATTGGATCAAAACGACTATCCTCTTGCACTGGATCATTCCGTCCTATATCCAACGACAATATTAGAAAATAAACTCTTCACAAATTACCGAAAAAGAACTCAATTTTTGCTCACGTCTTCAACATTGCACAAGGTCATCAGCAAAAATACCCAGGGCAAATCAAAAGATCACAAACTCAAACTCTATGAGACCGGTATAAAATATTACTACCTGCGAAAATCGAACCCGGAATCGCTGAATTTTAGTCAAAAATGCTACCATTTAAAACAACAGGAGAGGATAAGTATTTCTATTCGAGATGTAATAGACAATGAGTAGGGCCTAACCCAGAACGATTTAATTGAAGTGGTAAGAATACGGAATTTCCGGATAATACACCACAAAAATACGCAAAAGTAAATGAATAATTTATAAAAATTAATCAAACGAGCAATTGATCAAATAAATGTACAGAAAACTAAGGACAAGAGATTTTATAGTAAAAAAACTGACAAATTCTCAATAAATAAGAAACATATTGATGGTGTTATCTGTTGAGAAAGCGATGTATGATCAACAAAGATGATTGAGCAATTGAGGATTTTGTAAATAGATAAAAAAAAAAACAAGAGTGCCTTTGTCAAATTTTATCCAATCTGAAAATCAAGTCCTTATTAAGACGTATTAAATTGAAGATCTTCACGTCAAGTTCGTTTTATTACATGAGCGTTAAACCAGGAAGGCAAGTGAAATTATTGAAAATAGATTGCAAGTATTCATGAACAGATATTCACGAATAATATTAAGAATCAGATGTCCATGAAAAAAACAGATAGAACATTAAATTATGGGTATTTAATGAAATAAAAATGGAATTGGACAGGACATGCCTTAAAGAAAGGCAATGAATATTAAAAACTTGACTTTGGACTGGAATCCTCAAGTGAATAGAAGAAGAGGAAAGGAAAAGCAAACATGTAGACCAAGACTGTACACGATTTGTACTCAACGAGCAGACTCGCGACTCGCGAGCGGAATAGATTGCTAAGAACGCTCGGTCGCCGTAAGGGAAAGAAATGAGAGGGCATAAGAAGTAAAAGAAGGGTTGAGAGTTTACAGGCGACTGAAAATGTATACACATACATACTTACTTGCTTACAAATGGCTTTTAAGGAACCCGAAGGTTGAGTTTATATTCACGCTATAGGTCTATAATATTGCGAGTGGAATAGGTAAACAAACACAAGGTTTTCAAAATTTCCTTTAGATTTTACCTAGCTTTAATGGTTCAATTTGTTAATAAAGCTTTGTTAAATTGAGGACTTATGTAGTCCGATGTGTCGTCATCAGAAGATAAGATGTTTCGGCGCGAAACTAGTGTACCGAGAGTATGTGCGAATAGGTCTATACTGTAATATAAAAAAAACAAACATATACAGGGACATCATTTTATTTTTACTAACATTTCCAATATTAACCTGGCTATACCTTGTTTAGAACCGAAAGCACCGTTTGCTACCCCCTTCCACGACTGAAGTTCGATGATACTGGCGTAAAATGGAAACAGATCAATTTACTAGGTATAGGAGGGAAGAAAAGTAGTTCATCCATTTACGTAAACTAGGAAATATCGCGATTTAGAGTTTGATAAATTTCATTAGTTTTTTGTTTAATCAAAATACAGTACAGTATTAACAATATGTGTTTTTACTCACGAACTGAGCTATCCATTCGAACGTATTCATTATGCAGTGTAGGCTATATTACACTGTCTACAGCACATTAGCGTACAATTTAGAGAATGAAGTTAAATTGAAAAATAATCATAATATGGATATTTAAACACATTTTTGAAAATGGTGGTCGTTCATTTCGATACAGGCTTCAGTTCTTTTGTGCATATTATCGCACTATAGACTATAGTACCTAATTCCAATTACCAGTTTCGTACTTCGTACTAGTAACTCATGTTGAAATAATTCTGTACCTACTCTATAAAAGAGTACCTTACGTACTCTAAATTCAATCTTCACTTCTGCCCGATCCGAAAAGATAAAATTACTCAGACATGCTATCTACTGTCCATCCAAGTAGTTGCGTCGCAGGGTCGTAGAAAGGGAGGAATCACGTGACAATTAATTATTTAACGAGGCCCTTTTATTTAAGTTATTTTAAACAGTTGTATAATATTACGTAAACGTCCAATTCCTAACAGAAATTAATGTTTTCAGAAAAGAACTAAGACAGCCCAGCCACTAGCCTTTACAGAGGGGCGAGCAGAAGCTGGTGGGGGGAAACCGGGATGTGACGTAAGCAAACGGACGACAGTACCTGTGCGAATATATGTTTCAAAAATGTTTATGTTTTATTTAACGACGCTCGCAACTGCAGAGGTTATATCAGCGTCGCCGCATGTGCCGGAATTTTGTCCCGGAGGAGTTATTTTACATGCCAGTAAATCTACTGACATGAGCCTGTCGCATTTAAGCACACTTAAATGCCATCGACCTGGCCCGGGATCGAACCCGCAACCTTGGGCATAGAAGGCCAGTTGCAAATGTTATGGTGTTCAGTTTAAAAACAAAATCCTTTGTTATGATTTACGTTTCGTGGAAATTTGAATAAAAATATTAACATCCCTCCTATGAAATGTGGACAATACGTAAAGGAGAAATATAAGCGTTTCACAAAAAAAAAAAAAAAAAAAAAAAAAAAAAAAAAAAAAAAAAAAAAAAAACCAAGAACACGAAATTATTTCTTTCTTCGTAACTACAAGATAAACATGAATTTCAATAGACATTTACTACCCAGGGTAATATAACTGAGCGATTTTTCTGAATATGACTGTAGAACATATATTTTAATTCCGCGCTACAACATAATAATATAACAAATTACTTTCATTCCTAATGTGACCGCAGACGAAAAAAGTGAGATTTATTTTGTGACTGCCCACAGAAATAGGAGGCATATTGTGAATGTAATAACTTCCTAAACTTGATTCTTACGTGTCTGTTACTGGCATAATTATAACAATTTATTTTAATGACTTGTAATTAATATAAGTAGGCTATTTAATTATTTTATTTATTTATTTATTTTGCTAATAATTGTAACATAAAATGTAATACAATCAGAAAAACTTTAGCTCGCCCCTGAAAGAGAAGAACTCGTGCTCAGGGACGGATTCCTGAATTGAAATTAATAAGTATATAATAAGGTTCCGGGGAGTATTAAGGCCCAGCATGTTATAAGGTCCACTACCTAGTTTTGCCATTATTTATACACTTTGGAAAAAAAGAGCAACAGTTCTTAACATCCTAATTCTTCCTGCAGGTCTTAAGAGCTGTTGCTCTCTTTTGCAAAAGTGTATATACAACTAATGACAAAACTAGATAGTGGGCCTTATAACATTCTGAGCCTGAGTACCCCTAGGTACCTTACAATTTGTCTTATGTATACTACGCAATTTACAATTTTTCAATTTTTATAAAATCCATACATAACTTTTTAAATTTAATACTAGAACTATTAGAATAGACAAGATTAGAATATTTAAATAAAAATTTGTTATATATTCTTGTGACTAAATTACTACTATGATTAAATACTGTAGCAGTGTTGAATTTTGGTTCAAACAATCTTAAAGAATTCATACCTTTTGTTTTATAACTATGAGAATACAATTCAAAATTATTTCGATTTTTATGTATGAATTTCATTAATACAATACAGGGTGGACCGCTCGAATGTACCTAATTTCAATTGTATGTGACTGGTGAACGGTTGAAGATAGAACCTTACGGTAACGTTTATATGAAAGGAAAACTCAACAAGTTTCGAATCTTGTCGGTAGATGGTGCGCAGACACGGTTTCTTTTCGTAGAATGTATCTATTGTCAAAATGGCGACACCGCAGATGAAAGCGCAAACTGTGTTGTGGTATGCGGAGTTTAAATCAATTGTTAAGAGTTCAAAGGGAGTATCGGCGAGTATAATTAATTTGTCTTTCTTGCACAGAATAGGGACAGATAGCGGGCTTATGTGAGAGCGGCAATGAACCTGCGGGTTCCTTAAGAACCATTTGTAAGTCAGTTGTAACTAATAAATTTGACTTATTTTAAGAATATTAAAGTTTAAAAACAATTTTTGAGATGGAAAATCAATAGGGTTTTGAAGATATATTTTAATTATTTTCTTCTGTAATAAATAAAGTGGATTGAAATTGGATTTAAATAAGCTACCCCATCCTATAATTTCATACATAATTACTGATAGAAAAAAAGTTAAGTATATTGTGCGTAATAAACTTATTGACAAGTAATTCCTCAATAAAACAAACTAATATTTTATTATACGTAATTTATTATAAAAGGCAATTAATGTGTTGGTCAAATTTTAAATGATTGTCGAAAAATATGCCTAAAAACTTAACTTCAGAGATAACGTAAGTACGGTAAATATTTTAATTATTATTACTATTCTTTTCATTACTGTCATTATTACATCTCTAACTAGAATACACTTTTTCGTGCATCGAATATTGGCACCTTGATTCGTGGCAAAACAAAAAACTGGCAGATTGTCAAATGCTTACAGAAAAACACTATGAGCCACAGTCGAATTAATCTAACATATGGCTACGCCCAATGACGCCATCTCCCTCGCTACGGCCATGAGGGACCCGAATTTCGTATAAATTAGCTGTGCCGCGGGGTCTCACTCAGTAATAATCTCGGTATCGAAAGCAGCTAAAGATCTGTGTGGGTCACTAGTTCCTTTTGTAATCGCGAAAAGATCTTCAATACAGTATTAAATTTATATTGGCATGTAAGGTACACTTTGAGTGAAACAGAGCGGAAATTTATTTTTAGCTGCAACTAATTACGGAATGTGGTTTCACGCTAAAATAAAACAAATCGTATGCTCTTCATTAATTATCAAAAAGTTACTCCTCTTTTTAAGGACACACAGTCCCAATTTGTAAACGGAAACATATCATAAATAAAACATTCAAACCAACACTACTGTACTTTCATTCCCGTAACTTGGTTACGTATTCTACATGTCGATGTACATCTCATAAAGCATATTTATTTTATATTTTAACGACGATAAATCATAATAATTCTCTAATATCAAAAATTCTGTATTTACATATAGCAATTCTTACAAAATACATACCGAAATTAGGTTACTCTTCTACTTTTTTTCTTCCACCAACAATTTCACGCTCCGTTATTACATACTTACTTACTGGCTTTTAAGGAACCCGGAAGTTCATTGCCGCCCACACATAAGCCCGCCATTGGTCCCTATCCCTATCCCACTTCCCTCAAATCCATTTTAATATTATCTTCCTATCTACGTCTCGGCCTCCCCAAAGGTCTTTTTCCCTCCGGCCTCCCAACTAACACTCTATATGCATTTCTGGACCCGACCATAAGTCCTACATGCCCTGCCCATCTCAAACGTCTGGATTTAATGTTCCTAATTATGTCAGATGAACAATACAATGCGTGCAGTTCTGTGCTGTGTAACTTTCTCCGTTCTCCCGAAACCTCATCCTACTTAGCCTCAAATATTTTCCTAAGAACCTTATTCTCAAACACCCTAAATCTCTGTTCCTCTCTCAAAGTGAGAGTCCAAGTTTAACAACCATAGAGAATAACCTGTAATATAATTGTTTTATAAATTTTAACTTTCAGATTTTTTTCACAGCAGGCTAGTTGACAAAAGCTTCTCAGCCTAATAATAACAGGCATTTCCCATAATTATTCTGCGTTTAATTTCTTCCTGAGTGTCATTTATATGTGTTACTGTTGCTCCAAGATATTCGAATTTTTCCACTCTTCGAAAGGATAAATCTTCAGTTTTTTAGTTCCATTTTGTACAATATTCTGGTCACGAGACATATTCATATACTTAGTCTTTTCGGGACTTACTTCCAACCCTATCGCTTTACTAGCTTCAAGTAGAATTTCCGCGTTTTCCCTAATCGTTTGTCGATTTTCTCCTAACATATTCACGTCATCCGCATAGACAAGACGCTGATGTAACCCGTTCAATTCCAAACCCTGCCTATTATCCTGAACTTTCCTAATGGCATATTCTAAAGAGAAGTTAAAAAGTAAAGGTGATAGTGCATCTCCTTGCTTTAGCCCACAGTGAATTGCAAAAACATGAGGTAGAAACTGACCTATTAGGACTCTGCTGTACGTTTCACTGAGACACATTTTAATTAATCGAACTAGTTTCTTGGGAATAACAAATTCAATAAGAATATAATATAATACATCTCTCTTAATCCAGTCATACGCTTTTTTGAAATCTATGAATAACTGATCTACTGTACCCTTATATCTCATTTTTTCTCCAATATCTGTCGAATACAAAAAATCTCATCAATAGTAGATCTATAACGCCTAAAATCATATTGATGATCCCCAATAAATTCATCTACATATGCAGTTAATCTTCTAAAAAGGATATTCGACAAAATTTAGTACGACGTCAACAAAAGTGATATTCCTCGAAAGTTACTACAGTTAGTCTTGTCCCCCTTCTTAAAAATAGGTACGATTATGAACTCCATCCTTTGTTCTGGTACAATTTCCTTCTCCCAAATTGTAAGTACAAGTTATGAATTTCGCTAGATAATACGCTTCCACCCTCTAGTATTAATTCTGCTGGAGTTTGATCAATACCTGGAGACTTGTACTTTTCAGATTTTCTATCGCAATTTAGATTTCAGAAAGTATGGGCTCTTTCTCCGTTATTACTTCAAATAATTTTCAGCTTTTTAATTTTTTTCTTTATTTTCATTCCTTGCTGCCTTACATTCTGTTTTCACTTATTATCTTTTGCGCCACTCTTATAATTCTTCCCCTTTCTATTCCCCGACTTCGTTTTCGTTTCTTCAGTTTCCTATTTCTCTTTTACATCTTCAAATTTTCGCTCTTCTCTTCAGGCTTATTCTTCACTTTCTCCTTCGTTCTCAATTTATAAGGTGTATCTGTCCTATTGGTTCGATTAATTAAAATGTGTCTCAGTGAAACGTACAGCAGAGTCCGTATAGGTCAGTTTCTGTCAGATGCTTTTCCAATTAAGTGTGGACTAAAGCAAGGAGATGCACTATCATCTTTACTTTTTAACTTTGCTCTAGAGTAAGCCATTAGGATCGTCCAGGATAACAGACAGGGTTTGGAATTGAACGGGTTACATCAGCTGCTTGTCTATGCGGATGACGTGAATATGTTAGGAGAAAATCCACAAACGATTAGGGAAAACACGGGAATCTTACTGGAAGCAAGTAAAGAGATAGGTTTGGAAGTAAATCCCGAAAAGACAAAGTATATAATTATGTCTCGTGACCAGAATATTGTACGAAATGGAAATATAAAAATTGGAAATTTATCCTTGGAAGAGGTGAAAAAATTCAAATACCTGGGAGCAACAGTAACAAATATAAATGATACTCGGGAGGAAATTAAACACAGAATAAATATGGGAAATGCCTGTTATTATTCAGTTGAGAAGCTTGTATCATCCAGTCTGCTGTCCAAAAATCTGAAAGTTAGAATTTATAAAACAGTTATATTACCGGTTGTTCTGTATGGTTGTTAAATTTGGACTCTCACTTTGAGAGAGGAACAGAGACTACGGGTGTTTGAGAATAAGATTCTTAGGAAAATATTTGGGGCTAAGAGGAATGAAGTTACAGGAGAATGGAGAAAGTTACACAACACAGAACTGCACGCATTGTATTCTTCACCTGACATAATTAGGAACATTAAATCCAGACGTTTGAGATGGGCAGGACATGTAGCACTTATGGGCGAATCCAGAAAATACATATAGAGTGTTAGTTGGGAGGCCGGAGGGAAAAATACCTTTGGGGAGGCCGAGACGTAGATGGAAAGATAATATTAAAATGGATTTGAGGGAGGAGGGAAATGATGATAGAGACTGGAATGATCTTGCTCAGGATAGGGACCTATGGGGGCTTATATGAGGGCGGAAATGAACCTTCGGGTTCCTTAAAAGCCAGCCAGTAAGTAGGTAAGTAAGTATGTAAGTATCTGACTTATTTCTCCCACGCCTTTGATGTATTCATTTCATTATTTTATACATGTTCGCTTCTTTTCTCCCTTTTTATTCCGTCTAACCCCTTTTCCATCTTTCTTCCTTCACAGTAACTCATTTTTCTCACTTTCTTCTTCATATGTTTCTTTCTTCACCTTTCTCTCATTCAAAAGTTCGATTTTCGAAATGCAGTTTATACACTTTTCCACAAAGTTGAGGTCCATTTCTTCATCTCTGCAATGCAGACAGAAAAGCTCCACCTTTTCTTCGTCGTCTTACCAACCAGCCACCCTCACCGCAAACACAAACCCCTTACAAAAACACGAGGCGGAAAGAAAAACACACACATATCATGCCTGACGGTTACGCATGCAAATGTTGCTGCTGTATAAACTGCATGTTTCCTTATAGAGGGGCTGGCTCCACGCTTCGCTCCTGATCGTTCAGTATTTATTACTTCAACAAAGTAGCGAATCAGCGCCGTCGTGTACCTGCATGCCCATTTGTTAACGAATAGTTCGAGTCGCTAAGCTGTACAGATGTGCCAGATTTATTGCCTTTCAGAAACAAAGTATGAATGTTCGGAATAAAAAACGAGCTGGAGAATTGCACATATTGAAGTAACAGTTATGGTGCGTTCTAGCCTCCGTGTTATTTTACTAATCTGATCAGCTGCACTTCGCTTTGGCTTATATGACAGCCTTTCCGACTCTGGTTTTAGCGGAACATAGTTCGATTCTCCGCAGAAAAGTGATCTATTTTCTGTGTATGTTACTATAAATATACGAAGACTGATAAATCTTAAAATTTACCGGTATTACCCAACATTTACCGTTATAGTGCGGTAAAACCCAGAAATATCTTAAGGTTCCTGAGCCAAATAACGCCATCTATACCTTTAACGCCACCCTATTAATTCTTGTTAACGACACAAGTTTTCGGTAGTGCACTACTGTAGCCTGCATTCGCTTGCAATCTAGTGATGAAATGAGTTACTCGCTGTCCGCTGACATTTACGAGTGACATGGTATTCCAACATTTTCCTGTTGTGTGTTGATAGTGAATGGCTGTTCTTATATCAAGGCAAGAGACAATATTTTATTTTGTGTGTTGAGCAAATAATAACTATGTTAAACTATATATTTTCGTGAACATTAAGCATTCGTCGTCGCTTTAACGCCATGTGGCGTTGAAGGTATACAGACAAGATTTTAGGTTATGTTAGTAATAAGGCTGACAGTACAGCATCAGCAGACTGTTCTGGCTAGGAGAGGTGCAAGAAAGAGCATCTGGTTGCATCTGAACACGCAGAAAATATCACAAAAAATTTATTGTTACATGCGCTAATGCTCTTTGTACACATATGGTTATCTTGAAAAGCCAGCGTTTGTAGCCGGAGTGGGAGACAGATATGCCTCTTGGAACAGAGACTGTCATGAGTGCCAAGGGCTCTATGATAACTGCTGTATTCGTCCATTGGTTTGATCAATTCGCCCGTTATAAGGCGGCAGGAGAGGTGGTGTTGATATTTGATGGAGCATCATCTCATCTGGAAGCAAACATTGCAAGTGCCACTGATAATTACGGAATCACACTGTATTGCCTTTCCAGTAATACAACACATGAACTGCAACCCATAGATAAAGTGCAAGAACTAGCTGGATGTGTTTTATATGTGAAGAAGATCGCGTTGAGAAAGTGTCATTATGTTCATAATGTGCGAGGTATATAGGCTACATGATAAGTGTGAAAACATCAGGAAAATCACTAAGCTTTCAACTTACAAATGTTCAGAATGTGATGTGATGATATTGGTTCAATTGCTTATCGAACTCTTAATTTTTTTATTTTACATAACTTGATTTTTTTGTTTTACTTATTGGAAAACTTTCATATTAAACTAAGGTAAATCCTTTTGTGTTTAATAACTTTCTACTATGTCACATTGTCTCTTTTTTTTTTAAGTAAGGAGTCACTGGAAAACACATTTTCCTAATCCATCTGGTGTTTCAGTTTGAAATCAAGAATATTTCATTAGTATTGAGAGATTTTGTATCTTTTATTAACAGAAACTCAAATTTAGTTGCTTAGTTGCTTAGGAAAATAATTCATTAATAATTATAAGCGTATAGGTTACTAGAAAATAGGTGGCGTTAATTGGTCAACCTGTTCCTAATAACGCCAGTTTACAAAGTTTTCCTATTTGAGTTCTAATTTTTGTTCGGTATATAATATATCCATTTTCATTGTGCTATTTTGTAAAGATAAGATTACAGCATCTATTTCATAATTTTCGTGTTTGTACATAACTTATTTCCAGAGCAAAAGTGACTGAAGTGTTAAGGTGGCGTTATTTGGTACGTGTACCTTATTAGATGTATACATATTGAACTTTTACCAAGAGGTGTTGGTAAATCTCAGGATTTACCGATCAGCTGTGGTAAAATCGTATTAATTTATTTAGAAATATCTTTACTAAGATTTGCCGTTCTATTTCCAATTCATCTTTTATTGTTGTTTTAGGATCTAGCCTATTTAAAAACATAAATAAAAATCACCTCAGCAATAAGTGAAATAATTTGTATTTATTTTAAACTGAAGTTATTCAAATATTCTTACATTCCAATTTGATTATAATAAACAATATTCCAGATTAAAAATAGTGAAAAATATTATACCTAGTTTTAACAACTGTGTGTTACAGCATTTCGTACAAAAATTAACAAACCCTTTACATCCCCTCAAAGAGTCTAGGTCCACAAATAAAGTAAAACAAACATTATGAATATTAATTCTTGTTACAAAAGTTTGGCTGTTATCACATTTAGAATTTCACAACATGGAACATGATTTGCACAAGCATTTGTTTGTTGAACACTTTTTGAACCCTTGTCCTCCAACGAAAGATATTTTGCCAACCACTTCCCTTACACTAATTTCTTCTTTTCTTACTTCTTCGATGCTGATAAAATTTTCTTTGCCCCGAGCAAAAAAAAAAAAAAAAACGCAACACTTGAATAAATTGGAAATCTCGAACTATAATACAAATTATAACATTACTGTGTGCTTCTATGGACCTGTTTGTCTTAGGCAAGTATTAATTCATGTTTTGGGAAGGAAAGTACACTCACAGGGTGGTTTGTGACACCCTCTTTGCACTTCCAGTCCCTTACTCTATATTTATTGCTGTGCCATTAAAATTTACAACCCTAAACACAAGCAGCCAAAACAAAGCTACAACACTATTGTTTTCCTTTTATGCTCATAATGGAATTCTGTGATAATGAACTCAATTTTAAGCAATATTTACGAGAGTTAAGATGACGTTAAGCCCCGAGAACACCACTAGAGTAGTGGCGTTGGTAGAGGATGACCACAGCTTACGTTAGGTGACTCAGGTGTTGCATACTTGGCCCCATTGATCTTGAAGAGTATTTAGATTAATTGGGTTAAGATCCGGACTGCGTGATTCCCATTGCACGAGTTGGATCCCTTCTTCATTGAGGTACTGGAGGACATATCGCGCCACATGAGGACGTGTATTGTCTTGCAACAGCACGAAATTGGCACCAATAAATGATGCAAAAGAAAGATGTTGCCCAAGGATTTCTTTCATGTAGCGATGGGCAGTAAGAAACTCACCCTCCACAAAGACAAGGTCCATTCGTAGAGTAAAACTGATGCCTGCCCACACCATTACTGAACGGCTATGAAATGATGTCCTTGATGAAAATTTGCATGGAGAATACCTTTCTCCAGTTTTCCACACTCTTTCTCTTCCATCTGGGGATCTGAGGCAGAATAGGGACTCATCTGAGAACAAAACTGTTCTCCACTGTTCCTCAGCCCATTCCTGATCTTCCTTTGCAAATTGTAAGTGAGTTTGACGATGTAGTCTTGTAAGTTCTGAGCCAGGAGCAGGTCTTCTGGAGATCAGGCCAGCATCATGTAACTTCCTCCTCACAGTCCACTCACTGACATTTACAGCTCGCACTTTTTCCAGTCGATTTCTGGCTTAGACCGCAGTGTTGTGGCGGTTACGCAGCACTTTAAGGCGCAAGAACTGTTCATCTATTGTAAGAAGTTAATCTTTTCTTACCATATCCCGGTCTTCGAGAATATGAACGAAGTTTCCTGTACCTTGTATTGTACGTGAAACCATCGACGGAGTTGTATGCAACACCTGAGCCACATAAAGTAAGATGCTGCCATCCTCTACCAACGCCTCTGCTCTAACAGCTTTCATGGGCTTTAAAGGCATCTTACGTCTCTTAAACGTTATTTAAAACTGATTTCAATATCACATAATTCCATTATGAGCAAAAAAAAAAAAAAAAGTTGTAAATTTGTTTTAGCTGCTTGTGTTTAGGATTGTAAATTTTAATGTCACAGCAATAAATACAGACTAAGGGACAGGAAGTAGCAAAGATAGTGTTACAAACCACCCAATGGGTAAACGTTTCTTCCCAAAACATGAATTAACACTTGCCTAACAAAAGAGGTCCATACAAGCACACAGCAATGTTATAATTTGTATTATGGTGTGATCTTTCAAATTTATTCAAGTGTTGCGTTTTTTTTTTTTTTTTTTTTTTTTTTTTTTTTTTTTTTTTTTTTTTTTTTTTTTTTTGCTCGGCAGTGTATTTATGGTCACTGCTATTATTGATTTTGCGTCAGTTTTTGTATTCGGTACTTTGCTTCTCACATTCTGTCCTACTGAAAGTTTTAGAATTTTGTTACAAGTGGCTCCTTTCATTTTCTTCGCTTGCATTTCAAGACCTTCCTTGGCAGCCTCTCGGAACCGCTTCACTTTATCGACCTGCAAACATGTCTGAATCTGCACAACGGAGGCAGGATTCTTCGTTCTGGATCCTTAGATGTAGCTTTCACCAGCTCGCATCGGTAAATCCTGAGATTTACCGACATTTTTTGGTAAAATGTTCAAAATGTATGCATCTAATAAGATATTATGGGGTTTTACCGCACTATAACGGTAAATGTAAGGATATACCGGTAAGTTCTAACATTTACCGGTCTTCGTACATTTACGGTAACATATATAACAGGCCTAGACGTCGGGAGCGGAACTAGACTCTAAACGAGGACTCTTAATATTCATCCGTCACTGAATCAACGCTGCGCGGTGTTCGGCGGGGAAGAAAGGGGATGAAGGGAAATCATGTGGCTCCCCGTGAGAGAGTAGAATCCGCTCTTGCTGCCCAGCTCTGATATATAATGACTATGTTTGTGTCCATTAGTTCATGTTTCTTCTGTCTGAATTGGACGTATCATAGAAAATTAATAAATACACAAGAGCTATGGGCATTATAAATAGTGTGATGAAACCATCCTTGGTTTAGAAACACACCCGTATACGTCTCTACAACACATTGGCACGACCGATGCTCAGCTATGGCAGCGAAGCATGGACACTGAGAAAAGCAGATAAAAGCAGAATAACGGCTTGTGAAATGTGATTCACGCGAAGAACAGCGGGCTATACTAAATGCGATCTGAAAATAAATTGTGAAATTTTGAAGGAACTAAAAACTCAACCAGTTTTAGATTACATAGTTCAATATCAGTCCAATTGGAAACATCATTTGGAAAGAATGAGTAATAGTAGACTCCCAAAGACAATTTATGATTATGTACCACATGACCAAAGATCTGTGGGTCGTCCTGCTAAGAGATGGCGTGAAAATTTTATGTGAGACCGTAACAGGCCTTGAGGCCTTACACTTGTCAGGCAGAAGAAGAAGAAGAAGAAGAAATAATAACTAAGTAAATAAATAAGTAAATGAGCACGTAAATACGTAAATAAGTAAGTACTAACGATATAAATAAATACATAAGTAAATCATCATCAATAACAATCTTGGATTAGGCCTCCTGGCCTGTTCCGCTTCCAGAAGAAAGTTGATCTTTCCATCTCTTCCTTGGTGTTCCGATGTCTCGTTTCCCATTAGGTGTATAGTCCCATAGTCTCTTGGGTAAGCTATTGTTGGGCATTCTTAATACATGCTCATACCAGTTGCGGTAAGATGCTATAGTATCCGTAATAACGGTGATATTCAATTCTGTTCTTAGATAAAGTCCACTAATCCGATTACATCATAATGGCAGGCGATTTGAATGCCAGGATAGGGAATACCCCAGTGATCAACATAGTAGGTAATAACGGAGAACAGGTTCTCAACGAAATGGACAGCAGTTAATAGATTTTGCAGTAACAAATAATGTTAAAATCACCAATTCGTTCTCCCGACACATAAGTAAATAATATGTAAATAAATACGTGTCAATAATAAATAAATACAAATACAAATGAATACATAAACACGTAAAGAAATAAATAGACAAACAAATAAGTAAACAACAAAAATAAATAAATAAATAAATAAATAAATAAATAAATAAATAAATAAATAAATACATGAATACACAAACAAACAAACGTGTAGAGAAGCAAACAAGTAAACAAACTAAAATAAACAAACAAATATGCAAATAAGTACGCAAAAATATAAGTACGTAATTAAATGAATTAATAAATACGCTAACGAATGAATGAAGGAAAGAATTTATTAATTAATTAATACGCAAATAAATCAGCTAATAAATAAATTAGAAAATAATAAACAAATTTAATGTTTAGGATATAAAACATTTATTTACGTGAAGTCAACTTGTTAGCCTGGCCTTGCACAAATGATGCAACATACTGTACATTAGCGCTTTTAATTTAGAATGTTACATTAATAATGGAAATGGGCCTAGGTAAAATAGAAAGAGATCCAAAGCATGCTCAGAAAAAAATATTAAGTAAGCTTGTTAGAAATAATTCAGATTTATTCTGATGGCGTGGTTTTGCGGAAGCAAAGTGCAAGCTATTTACAAATGGAAACGTTCCTCAGAGCAGAACACTTTGAATGTAAATCCTGGTTGCTCTCAATATTAACTCCAAGTTGTACGGCGCCAGTGCAAGAAGAATACAAATTAGAAGGGCCTGTCTTCCTGACAAAAGCCAAGTAGAACAATATTATTGCGTGTCGGATGACTTTCACACAGCCCTCAGTCGTGTACGACCAGTGTCTGATGCAAATGGAGAGAAAGAAGAAGCAGCTTGTAAAAAAGGCGGGATTGACATTCAAATTAGGTACTCCATTTATTTCAAACACAGATATTACACGACACTCAGGAAGGAACAAAACCTTCCATATAAATAGACAGTTTCTTGCAGTGTGATTCGTTACTGAGTGAATCTGGAACTCCTCGACATAGTTTATCACTATGCAAATTTAATTTTGTAGTCTTGATAACAGGAGGTGATGTTACTTTGAATATATTAGTCATTGTACTCCAAGTAGTTCATTATTATAAATATAAGGATTTTTTTTTTCTTGGCCAGTTTACTTTATAATGATTTCCAGTGGCGGCTGGTGAAGTTTGGTTCTAGGTGTTGCACTTTCTGTGATGAAATGGGCAGAATTAGTTACCTTTATCAGTACATGGTCATGAACATTTTAATCCAATGCTGGTACTTAAATGATTAATATCAGTAATGTCCGTTCTTGCTCACGACTGTTCCCCATCAAACAAAATACACGGAAAACAAAACAGTGCGTTTTTCACTTCACAACCACAAAGCCAGTCATGATTATTGTAAATTTCCTTTCTAAAAATTCTCTTGAACTGTCTTTTCCCCGTAGGAACTGTCTGGACAATATTTAGATCAGGCACTGGTCTACCAAGTTCTTTAATTTTTTATTTTTCTTCGTCAGAAAGTACAGAGAAGTTCTTGTTTTGTAAACTATTTACAGAATTCATAATGGTAAATGCACGTATATCACAAACTTGAAGAAAACATCACTGCACTATAAAAATTGTGATAACAACCACAATTCACATAAAACTCATTAAACTCCAGAAAAGTTCCTGTTTTTCAAACAACTTACAAAATTCATAACGTTATATGCCTATATACCTGTGTCACAAACTTGACGGAAATATCACATCCAATAAAAAAAAATATTGTATTATGCAGCACAATTCATATAAAAACTACTTAAATTCCAACAAAAACTAAATATTTAAAAGAGGATTATATGAATTCGCATGATTATAAAATGACTGGACCACGTGCTCACCTAGCTACACGTTGGTCAGGAAACAGGAAGTCAGGAAGTGAGAAACCACGTGAGAAACAAGACTTGGAAAAAATCTGAAAATTTCGTCTCAAGTCACGAGTCATCCAGCGACTGTGTCCGTTCGGAATGGTCACTTCTGCAATCTACTGGCAAATACAAGAATTATTTGCTTCTGGCTGTTGCAAGAGCTTTGCCGCGACCAGCTGTGTTAACTGCTGGGATAGGAAACTCTGAACTGAGCCTACCTTCAATACCAGCCGCTACACGAATCTGGCTATTGCTTGAGCCGCACAACGACCACTTCTGAAGTATTCACAATTTGATGAATTTTATAAATGCTGATTATTTTATACTCGAATTCTTGAATGATATATAAATAAAAATACGTATATATTTCAATTCGACGAGAAGGAAACTTAAAATCTGTTTAGTTATTTAATATAAACAATATTTTAATGTGCGGGAAAAACTTGGTCGCTGTGGAACGCTGCAACATGATCAGCAGCCGCCACTGATGTTTTCTCAGACAATTTCAGTCTTACGGACAGTAGAAGGCGTTATGACATTGATTTTTAAATCTTTATGGGCCGTGTAGGGTGTCGTCAACACCCCAGTCACATATACGGAGCTGTTAACTACATATTGACCCCCTTAAAATCTTCGGCGATCATTCTAGTGCATCTTGGTGTATAGTCAATTGTATGGAAAAGAAGATTAATGGAGAAATTAGTGGAATGCCATTTGGGTATGTAATAGAATTGACCCACGATAACCTGGCACTATGACAGTCTTTTCACGTATATTCACCTATATTTTCACGGTTGATTGACTGATTGATTGTTTATTCCATACATGACCACATACATGTATGTACACGTCAATTACATAATAAATAAGAAAGAGGATACAATTTTGAAACACTACAAATTAAAATAGTTTTAAAATAAATAATATAATCAAGTAATATTGCATATATCATAACTTGTGATTTAAGAATTATTTTACTGAATAAAAAGTTTGATCAGTTAAAATATGTTTCACTTTCACTTTAAATTTTGTATAAGTTAAAGTTTTTTTTTTTGTAAATAGTGCAAATACTACTCCAGTTAAAATAGTATTAGTATTAATAATTTTAAATAATTCATAAACTCTATTCAGTCAGCTGACTTTACATCCTTGTAAATATTGTAAATAGTTTACTATTAGTTTTTGTTTTAAGTTCAGACAGAATGTAAAAACAATGTAGCAACAAATGTGTGTAGTATTGCTTTACTGCAATGGAGCATACTGAATGAAAAGGGTACACATTTTTAGAAAAAGAAAAATAAAAGGTAGAGTTTGTATCTGCTATGGTAATTTATTAAAAACACAATGCCAGTGTAGGCAGGTGACTTTTCATATTTCACAAGTCCATGATTTTTTATTGAAAACAAATGTGCAATTCGTATATTATAATTATGATAATCTAAATTCTTATTGTATTTATTCTCATTCTGTTTCAAGAAAATTAGGCATTTGTAAATATAAATGGATGGAAATGTTAAAATTTTATATTGTTTAAAATAAGCTTTGCATGAGTCAAAATTCTTTAATATAAAAATGGATTGTATAATTCTTTTTTGTGCAATAAATATCCTACTAGCATTGGTAGAGTTACCCCATAAGAAAGCGACTTAACTGAGATATGCATAAGCAAGAGAGTAGTAAATTGATATCAATATTTTGGTGTTTAGTATATCTCTCAGTTGCAAAATAGCAAGATTAGCAGAACAAAGTTTGTTTAGCAATAAAATCAGAATGCTACTCGTTCCAAGTCAGTAGATTATCCATAATTATGCCAAGAAATTTAGTACTGTATTGGCTTTGAGTCAATGTATCTTCTCCATTGGAATTACAAATTGTCTCTTGGAACTACTACTCATATGGATCCATTTTACTAATCGTTTAAATGTCGAATATGTAACATTATCAACCCAGCTTCATCCTCTTACATTTAGAAGGTCTTAGACAGAGTCTTCCCAAAAGTATTATTTTCCTGTTTTCTGAGGATACCTAAAGACAACCATCAGAAAAGCAGCGAACTTAAAAGAGAAAATTGACGATAAATTATTACGTGGGATGTAACTTTAATAACGGCAACACTGCTGAAAAAGCAAAACGAGACAGAGTTAATTGTTACTTTTAGCACATGTTAGTCTAAGTCTGCCCTCCTCCCCTCTAAAAGGACTTTTCTGTCTGACTTACAGCGCATGCGCTGTGGAAAGTGAAGTTAGTCTCCTATTACTTACAGCGGTTGCGTTTCGCCATGTTTATAAAGCAGGAACAGCGATATTGGCTAAAAATTCAATCTGTCCGTGGTCGTACAGCACGACAATGTCACGACGGTCTTGTTGAGGTATGTGGAGAGACAGCTTTACCATACAGGACTGTGGCGAGGCTCGGCAGGACCGTCCGAGTGTTAGTGAAGAGGAAGTGCAAGCTGTTTCCGCGCTCTTAGACAACGATCGACGACAGACGGTACGTGAGTTTGCCCAGGAGATAGGAATATCGCATATGACTGTGTTTCGTATTCTAAAGAATCGCCTAACGCAGGATAACGCAAGGCACAATGATTTGTGCCGTCGCTCGGGTGGGAAGTGCTTTTCCATCCACCACATTCACCGGACTTGGACTTAAGCCCCTGTGATTACGACTTAATCCCAAAGATAAAGGAACCACTTCGTGACGTTCGATTCCGGACTGTTTCCGATATTCTGCAGGCAGTAGGGCGCTCCATCAGAAACATCAACTGAACAGAAGCTGCTACAGGGATTCTATGACTTCCACATCGCTGGCAACAAGTTGTAGACAATGCAGGTTACTACACTGAAGGAATGTAGAAGTTTCACAGATGTATCACTTGTATATTCGTAATAAATAAATAGTTGCCATTATTAAAGTTAAAACCAGTGTATTATGAATTTATACAACAAGGAGAAGTAATTGTGGATCAACCGGCAATGTCAGCGCAAGTGAAGATCAGTTAATAAGAATGCCACAGGCCGTTGGTAGTCCGGGGTGCTCGAGAGGAAGTGCTACATTATGGAGGAGCTGTGCGATACCGACCGATGAAGTAGAAGCAGGTGACGAACATTTAATAAGAGGTAAAATGACAAATAGAAACTGTAAGAGAAATAAATTGAATTCAATCAAGGATATAGATACTGAACGAAACTACCTACTAAGAAATTGGCATTAACAAAGATTAAATTTTCCTAAAATTAGAAAAAACTAATTATTAACTAAATAAGATAAGAAGACAGGTTTTGAAAATAAGATAGAATAACGTCAAGGTTTTAAAATAAATAAATTGAAACTAGAAAATTAATGAAGTTATTAATGTATTCCGATAGCTATATTAATTAGTAAAGGTTCAGGAGATAATTTGACTTTTTTAAATTGGTTAACTACTATATTTTAAATTCATTAAAATGCATTTATAATACATTTATTAGTTATCATAATAGCAATGAATCGAAAATGAGTGCATGCGATACAATGATGAAACTAAATTAAGGTTGATTATGTAAGCAACTTGTCAAGTTTGAGTTTAAACAGGTATGCGGTAGTCTTCATAGAAGTTACGCAAACGATTCTGCTGACGAGAAAATATTGCAAGAAATAAAGATTAACCTAAATATGGAATGTACCGATTCAGCTATTTCAGGCTCATGACTTACAGTATGTAGATATCTGCTCACCTTACTTACTTACATACTTACTTACTTACTTACTTACTTACTGGCTTACTGGCTTTTAAGGAACCCGGAGGTTCATTGCCGCCCTCACATAAGCCCGCCATTGGTCGCTATCCTGAGCAAGATTAATCAATTCTCTATCATCATATCCCACCTCCCTCAAATCCATTTTAATATTATTTTCCCATCTACGTCTCTGCCTCCCTAAAGGTCTTTTTCCCTCCGGCCTCCCAACTAACATTCTATATGCATTTCTGGATTCGCCCATACGTGCTACATACCCTGCCCATCTCAAACGTCTGGATTTAATGTTCCTAATTATGTCAGGTGAAGAATACAATGCATGCAGTTCTGTGTTGTGTAACTTTCTACATTCTCCTGTAACTTCATTCCTCTTAGCCCCAAATATTTTCCTAAGAATCTTATTCTCAAACACCCGTAGTCTCTGTTCCTCTCTCAAAGTGAGAGTCCAAGTTTCACAGCCATAAAGAACAACCGGTAATATAACTGTTTTATAAATTCTAACTTTCAGATTTTTTGACAGCAGACTGAATGATAAAAGTTTCTCAACCGAATAATAACAGGCATTTCCCATATTTATTCTGTGTTTAATTTCCTCCCGAGTATCATTTATATTTGTTAGTGTTGCTCCCAGATATTTGAACTTCTCCACCTCTTCAAAAGATAAATTTCCAATTTTTATAATTCCATTTCGTACAATATTCTGGTCACGAGACATAATCATATACTTTGTCTTTTCGGTATTTAATTCCAAACCTATCTCTTTACTTGCTTCAAGTAAAATTCCCGTGTTTTCCCTAATCGTTTGTTGATTTGCTCCTAACATATTCACGTCATCCGCATAGACAAGCAGCTCATGTAACCCGTTCAATTCCAAACCCTCTCTGTTATCCTGGACTTTCCTAATGGCATACTCTAGAGCAAAGTTAAAAAGTGCGTGCTAAATAGGATTCATATCATATCATATTACTGACACTGGTTTATGAATACGAAAAACGTTAGTTCGCTGATCATCCACCGAAAGTCCGCGCTAAGAATGTCTATGAATAGGGCTCTTAATGGTTATTACGATTGGTTTGAACATGCACTAAAACCAGACATAAGTGCAAGTTTGAACCAAGCAATTACTGAGATTTGCGATAAATAAATTAGTTCAGGAAATTGTATATTTATTAGGTATAACTACTTTTGTATATTGATCTTTTTGTTAAATTATTAAGTTTTGTACTTTTGTGAACTAATATAAATAAATCTGTCACTATCACTATGTATTATGAATTTTGTCAAAAAGCAAAGTTATTTAATGTGCTAGACTTCGATAAAATTTAACTTTTCTGCCAAAGAAGGCTGTAACAAACTTGAAAATCTATTGTCAGCCGGCCTCGTGGATGACAATGTTTATGTCCAATTAGGCTTTGTAGTTGAAAAGGACACTAAATAATGAACTTCCAATTACTATTCTGATAAAGGTTAATCATGAAAACGTTGGGTATTATTCATAATGTCTCTGCAGGCCTATACTGCTGTATTATCATCATTGTTACTCGAACACGTTTCGAAAATCCAGTTGGTCAAGAGATTATTTGTATTCCAATGATGTTATTGGCGTTAATGCCGCACACATTCATTGAATGTGCTAACTCATAAAGGAAGAATTATCTCAGTTAATCTACATGGAAAATAGTGTGTTTCAATTAAATCTTGTCGATTACTCTAATGGATAGTAGCATCAAATTATTAAATGGGTGCTATTCATAGACATTTCGCAGCACGCGCTACGAGCGTACTAAGCTAGCCCCGGCTATCCACTGGTTACTAGTACAGAATTCAAATCATGTCCTATCGCTAACACTGGTTTATGAATACGAAAAACGCTGATCATCCACAGAAAGCCCGCGCTGAAAATGTCTATGAATACGGCCCATTACGACCAAATTAATACTGGTTAGTTCGTCGATGTCGAAACCTGTAGACTTATCACTAGGGCTAGGATTCTGATGACCTATAAATCATGAAAAAATGTCCTATAATCAATGCATTTATGAAATAAAAATGTTTCAAAAATGCCCTTAAAATGGCCTAAAAATTGATGTTACATAACTAGCTTAGTAGGAATATTAATATTTAGACTAACAATTAAATCAAATTCTGGTACCAGCATTCAAGTTCATTTAATTTTTAAATAATCTTCCTAAGTGGTATACTTTAATTAATTATTTTACCTGATGTAGTTTCATATATCCACCACAAGGCCACTCTTATCCGGAATTAGCAGGTATAGAGGAGTCGTCTATATTCAAGGAGTGGTTGGACTGATTCATTACGTGGGGTGTACTATGTTAAAATGGCAATATTTGTGCAGAAACACAATTAAAATGATGTATAAAATAATGGATATTAATTGAAAAAATATGTGGAGAAAATATCAAAGGAAATAAATACTATTTTTACATTCATAATGGGAATTTATGGCCAAAATTGAATGAAAATACCACAAAAATGACCGATTAAAAGAAAAAAAAATGCTCTTATTATAAATTATAAGAAGTATAAAATGCAAAAAAAAAAAAAAAAAGAAAGAAAGAAATGCCCTAACAAATACGTTTTAAAACACTCAGTTTATCACATAACATATAAATACTAAAGCATCAATGTTTCTGGCTTACTAGAAAAAAATATACAATTTCATCAAAATCCTAGCCCTACTTATCATATACGCCATTAAACTCTGTTAATTGTAAGACAAAAACGATATTCTAGCGTTATAAATACCGTAATGAGCCATATTTTTTTTTTAATTCAAGAATGTCAAAATTAGCTACAAATCTGGTAGACCACCTGATTCGAAACTCTGAAAAACAGTGAACAGAGGTGAGATTGTGTTCATTTTCTACTTGCTTTCTTAGTGGATGCATTTGAGCCACGTTAACCTCGTACATGTAGGCTTATTTGTCTAAAGATAATGAATTAATTGATAATTTTAATATAAATAAAAAGAAAATACTTGCAACTTTTAAACCCCTGAATTCGACGTTAAAAAATTTACTCTAAATGACATGCATATTCACACACCTTGATCAAATTATTCTAGCTATCAGATGGGGTTTGAATGGAAGGCCGGAGGATCTAGGTTAAGCAGACAATATCTAGACATGGCTGGAAAGATACAGAATGTTGCCTATAGACTAAAGTAGTCTAAGCTGGATTACAACTTAATAACAAGAAAAAAAAACAACTATATTTAATTCAAAACTGGGTACAAAATTACAAGTAAATAGTGAAACCTTTGAAATAATTGAAGAAATCAAATGGTCCTGCCTAGATAACGTAATGTCTACAGGTGGAAGAGCCCTATAGAACGTTAAAATACGGATTAAAGAGGCAAATGGAGTATTTGTACAATAATATGCATTACAAAAAAAAATATAACACATCAAATGAGGATTCATATACAGTGAAACTTCCCAATAGCGGACACCGCCGGGGAAAAATTAAATGTTCGTTATTGAGAAGTGTCCGCTATTTAGAAAATCGTTAGGTTAGGTTATTTTACGACGCTGTATCAACATCTCAGGTTATTTAGCTTCTGAATGATATGAAGGTGATAATGACGGTGAAATGAGTCCGGGGTCCAGCACCGAAAGTTACTCAGCATTTGCTCATATTGGGTTGAGGGAAAACCCCGGAAAAAACCTCAACCAGGTAACTTGCCCCGACCGGGAATCGAACCCGGGCCACCTGGTTTCGCGGCCAGACGTGCTAGCCGTTACTCCACAGGTGTAGACAGGAAAATCGTTAGTATGTACTGTATGCAGTACGTTAAAATTTCTCATACATATCCAACACTATATTTTACAGTGCAGTACAGTAGACAGTGAGATTGTTTGCAGTAAATTATTCATCCAGAGAGAAATCCGTTATGAAGGCATCTTATTTGCTTTAACACGGCAGAACCATTCGTATGTTAAATTGTCAATGGCAAGCCCCTCAGTTTTAGGAAAAGCTGTTTTTGTGTTCTCATTTGCATTCTCAGTGTATGATTTTAAAATAACATCCAAAATTTCACTAACCTGAGTTTTCCCACTTTAAACTTTGTGGCCAGCTCACGAACACTTAATTTCTCCTTCTCACTATGCTTTACAATATCCACTTTCTCTGTTAGTGGCAAACATTTACGTTTTTTTGACATTTTTAATATGACTGTACTTCCGAACACTCAATTTGACAAACTAAGAAAGATCGGACTGCTCACGTACAATATCACAACTAACAACTGTGCTGCTTATCTTCAATAAAGTACAAGAACGTTCAAATGCATGATAATGATTGTTACAAAGAATCCCGTTAGAATTCAGTTTAATTTACAATCGTCTTTTTCGTTTTTTCCTTTCACGCTGTCCGTTATTTGGAAGTTTTAATTGTTGTTGGGAGATACATTTCAGTGTCCGCTTCCGTTATTGAGAATGTCCGCTATTTGGAATAATTTTATCATAAGGGCCAATGTTATTTTACAGGGGAATTTTAAAATGTCCGCTATTGAGAGGAGTCCGCTATTGGGAAGTGTCCGTTAAGGGAAGTTTCACTGTATTTAACAACAATATAAATTCAGTTTTGCTTGACGGATACAAAACATGAAAAGTAACAAAAAATTACAAATACATTACAGTTCTTTGTAAATCGCTGCTTGAGAGAAATACTTGGCATAAAATGGCCTGAAGTAATAAATAATTCTGCAGTGTGAGAAATTAGTGGAGGAAAAAGGTTTTAAAACAAATTAAGATCAGAAAATGCCTATGGATGGGACATGCCCTGGGGAAGGAAGATTAATCCATCGAAAAAAAGCATTAGATTGAAACCCACAAAGCGTACGAATAAGAGGAAACAGAAAAAAACTTGGAAAAGACAATCGTAAGGGAGGCAGAGATATGTTGAAGACATAGAGGGAAGTCAAAGTGTTGGGCGTTGGCTAGTCGCTTACCTCTTCTGCCAAACCAAGTCAACGATTTTCGTCCAAAATGTTTGAGAAGAACACTTCGTGAGGACTCCTTTAAGAAATGGAGTGAATTTCCTGGAAAAGGGAAAGGTGTCACATTTTATTTCCACTGGAATAAAGGGAATGCCTGGATTTCCAACAAGAAGGGTCTCTCCTGCAGCCAATGGACTGAAGCGATCAAAATGAGCTGCAACGTTATTCCAGTCAGAACCCTTGGTACTGCCCATTGCAGAAGATGCGATGAGCAAGAAACCTTAGCCCATGTACTGGGTTTTTGCCGGAAGGGAGAATTACTGAGAATTGACCGTCATAATAAAATTCGTTCCATGATTCCCAATGAACTTCGCCAGTCTGATAAGTATGAGGTGTACGAGGAAATTGGGTGCCTTTCTGCTGACGGTTCAACTCGAAGGCAGATATCATTATTATAGACCGAAGAAAAAAATTGTGGACTCATTCTCGATCCCACAGTCCGTTTTGAGAACAGCGAGGAACAACCTAGAGAAGTCTGCAAAGAAAAATGGGCAGTTTACCTGTCATGCTGCAGCGATTTGGGGACCAAATATAACATCAAGACATGGGACGTTATAGGAATTATGATTGGGGGCTAGAGGCACAATCCCACGGGAGTCCTTAGAAGTCTTCCGAAAATTAAAAGCTCCTGACAGCACCCTGGACATGATATCCTCCACTGCACTGAAGTCATCGATTGGCATAATTAATCATCACTTATATTCTTTATAAAATGTAATTTGTCTTGTAGCCTAAATTGTTTGTTGCATTTCCAATAAGTTTCTCAATGATAGCCTACCTAACTAGGGTTTCTATTAAAGAAAAAATTGAAATAAATATAAATATTCATTTAGAATTGATTAGGAGACCGATAATTAAACCCTGGTTGGGACTGCTATCAACTATCTATGAGTAGAGTTACATGGAAATGCTTCATAAACATCCTATAATTCTGACGTAACGACAGAATATAAAACCACCATCACCACCAATACTCGCTCAGGAAAACGAAAAACTTCTTTCCTGTACAAATGTAGTGAGCGTAGAATGCTTTGTATTTCGTGTTTTCAACAAGTTCGCGGTGCAAGTAGGAATTCTAATCACCGATTGATATTATGCGAAAAGTATTTATGTATGTTTGTATTGCGAGTAATTTTACGGCTTCTCAACTTCCAGGTACTCCGATTTTGCCAATCGCCCACTTGTAGACCCCTGCAGACCATATCCTCCTGAACCTCCTTGCTCCATTTTTTCATTGGCCTTCCTCTTCTCTTTTTTTTCCGGGGGAGTCCAGTTGAAGACCTTATTAGGCCAGCGGTCGGCTGACATTCTCTGGAGATGCCCATACCATATCAGGCGTTTAGTTTCCACTGATTGTAAGACACCTGCATTATATTACGGACATCCTGATTCCTAATGTGGTCCATCCTCGAAATTTGACAACTACGGCGCCTGTAACCCACTTCTAGAGCCAACAATTTCTTCTTCATCCTGTCTCTCATTTCCCAAGTTTCAGATCCATAGGTACATATACTTTCTATTATAGTTTTATATATACTTGTCTTGGTTTTCCTTGTTATCTTGTCATTCCACAGGAGTGTATTTAATTGTCTTATGGCCCGCTTTCCTTGACCAATCTTATTATTACTATCTTCATCACTTTTGGCCTGACTGTTGAGGGTAACACCCAAATATTTGAATGACTCAGAATTTCCTATTTGTGTATCCCCAATATCTAAATTTACCTTGTTGCGACTACCCACAACCATGTATTTTGTTTTCTTGAAATTAATTGATAGGCCCCCTTCCTTGTAAGCCTCATTCAATTTACGAAACATATAGCTGGGATCTTCTTCATCTGCCCCTATCAGCACTTGACCATCAGACAAATGTGGGCTATATAACGTATCTTCCCCAACTGGTACACCCATCTGACCACATTTCTTCCTCCACTCTTCCAAAGAAAAGTATTTAAAGAAGCATAAATGGGTGAGTCTATTTATTTCTTTAAGGAAAACGGCTAATTGCTAATTCTCCTTGTCAGTATAGACGTCATTTTAACTACGTATCATGATAGAAAGGAACCAAGTAAGCCAGTCAGAATAGGGCCTACCACGTAATGCACTCCAACTAGACCCGTCTGTACTACTTAGGCCTACCCCTTTCCTCATGAATTTATAACAGTATTTGCGCATAAGAAAACTTTAAGACTAGACAGACATTAAGATTAGAATTAAACAATTATACTGAAATCACTCCACCATCAGCATAACAGAATGAAATATGTTCCACATCATACCACCAAATCATATAATATTATTAATTTAAAGCCAATCAATTCACTACGCGGTAATTAATATGCAAATGAATGCAATTTATTTAAACGTTTTAAAATACAATTTGTGTAAATATACATATAGTTTAATTACCGATGTTTGTAATAATTTTGAATATGAAGTCTCACTTCTCGAGGACTATTTATGACAACAAAGATATTCTGTGAAACAGTGAAAGTGCTCTACTTCTGAATGCCATGGAAAAATTGACCCTTAGAAGAACAGGAATCACTTTCGGAATTGTTATATTTTGTAACAGTTTCGGCTTTTGTGAAACTGTTTTAAAATAACTGTCCCAGAGTTCAACCGATATTCAAAATATTTTACTTGGTAATTTAACAACGCTCTACAACTACTAGGTTATTTATCGTCGATGGAATTAGTGAGTGAGTTTTCAATTGGGTGTATAAGGTCAATGATTCGCCATGTTATTACTTGATATTGCCTTATAGTTGAGAAAAGCAGGGAAAAAACTGAAATAGATAATAAAAAATCAAGTGGAAATCGAACTCGTGCTCGAGAGGAACTCCTCATCAGTAAGCAAGAGCGCAGCTGCCTGCCAAATCAAACTTCGAATTTAAAAATCCGTAAATAACTGTGCAAACAACAGAAGAGAATATGATGACTCACTAATAAAATTCTGTTACTGGACATTAGCAAGTATTTCACTACTTATGATACTGGGACATCATTTTATTTGATTAACATTTTTAATATTAACCTGGCTATACCTTTGGATTAATGGTTCAGAGCCGGAAACACCGTTTGCTACCCCCTTCCACGATTCAAGTTCGATGATTCTGGCGTAAAATACAAACAAATCACTTTACTAAGTATAGGAGGGAAGAATTGGATTGAATTGAATTGAATTGAATTGAATTGAATTGAAAGAAGTGAATTGGGAGGACAAATTTAAAAGGTACGCAACACGCATCCTTGCAAGGGGTTCGGGCTGCAAGAAACTAAATATGTGAGCTCCAAGCCTGTTGGCCACTAGTCTCACTCCGGGTTACGCTGCTCCACTGAAGGAGATCTGGAAAACTTTGAAGGGGAAAACCGAAAATGGACGCAACCTCTTAGGTACCACATACGCGAGGGGGACGGAAATGTGATCAAAATGATCACGGGACGGGACAAGGATGAGATGGCTGGTGTAAATCTGCACATTGAAATGAACTGTGTCATCTCACAGTGCAGGAGTAGTCGTGAAGACTCTGTCGTCTGTTGTTCGATGACAAGGCAAGTGAAGACCGCCAGGAGAGACGCCTTGCATTCTGAATCAGCAAATTGAAAGGTTCCCTGTCCTTTCGCATTGCGACTACTTGAGTGACGTTGCACATGTATTTCATAATTATATAGACTCTGAACTAGGGCATTAAGTTGTTTGTTAGGAAAGGGGGACTTATGGGGAAGGGCATATAGGTCCGTGGCCCATTTCTCTTAGGGCTCATCCCGACATTTGTCTTAACGCTTTAGAAAAACCACTGAAATATCTTAGGCAGGATGAGTTGTCTCAATATAAGAGATTAGCCAATTTGGCTTTTAGGTAAGAGGTTGATTGATTATGAATTTAGGATAGATGTAATTATTAATTAATTTAGAGTAATTAAGGGGTTCATGGGAATATGAGTGCAGATCCGTGGCTCATTTCTTTTAGGGCTCATCCCGACATTTGTCTTAGCGCCTTACGAAAACCACGGAAAAACCTTAGGCAGGATGAGTTGTCTCAATTTCAGAGACTAGCCAGTTGGCTCTTAGGTAAAATGACTCTATGAATCGATGGATATATACTAGCCAATTGGCTTTATGATAGTTCCATCGATTAGCAATTGTAGATATAGTCAGGGAGGGATTTTGTTTAGCCCAGTAAAGACAAAGTCATTTCAAAGCGGTTGCACTATCCAAAAAGTCTCATGGGGTTGAGTCGCGACTACCAAAACCTGGGAGTAACACCAGCCTCCCTGTCCTCCTGTCTCAAGAGTATAGCTAATGGACCGAGTTTATCCATTTACGTAAACTAGGAGATATCGCGATTTTGAGTTTGATAATTTTCATTAGGTTTTTGTTTAGGCCTAATCAAAATGCAGTACTGTATTAACAATTAAGTGTTTTTACTCACGAACTGAGCTATCCATTGGGACGTATTCATTATGCAGTGTATATTATACTGTCTATAGCATATTAACGTACAATTTAAGGAATGAAGTTAAATTGAAAAATAATCATAATATGGATATTTAAACACATTTTTGAAAATTATGGCCGTTCATTTAGATACAGGCATCAGTTCTTTTATGCATATTATCGCACTATGGACTATTGTATCTAATTCCAATTACCAGTTTCGTCCTTCGTACTAGTAACGCATATTGAAATAATTCTACACCTATTATATAAAAGAGTACCTTACGTACTGTAAATTCAATCTTCACCTCTGTCCGACCCGCACAGATAACATTACTCAGACATGCTATCTACTGTCCGTCCAAGTGGTTATGTCGCAGGATCGTAGAAAGAGGGGAAATCACGTGACAGTTAATTACTTTTATTTAAGTTATTTTAAACAGTTGCGGGCGAGGGAAATCGGGATGCGACGTAGGCAAACGGACGACAGTACCTGTGCGAAAATATTATTCAATATTGAAAGCTCTTTCGTCACTGGAAAACGCGAACAAATTTCTGGAACGTACTATGCTCACTAACTCAATACTGTTTGTGTTTACTACAACCTTAAGGCGACTTTGACTGTATACGCTTGGTTCTGTGAGGAGAACAGTTGGACGTTTACTAGTAAAGGGGGAGGGAGTGAAGTACATTAAAAAACTCAGGTACAATAAAAATTGAAGTGAAAATAAGATGATGTTCCTGTAGTATATTATGTGTCTTCGGCATATCTCTTCCATAATTCCTTATAATTGTATATTTCAATGTGGTGAAAAATAAAAAATTACTTAGATTTAGAGCACAAAAATGTGTTTCAATCAGTATCGAAACTCCTTGCAATGAAACCGAAGAACACATAGTATATTGTAGATTTGTTTTCGCTAATAAAATTATTTTCCATTACATGTACTACACTTATACATCACAGCTTCTACCTCACTATAACATGCTGGAGATCGAACAATAGCACCACTAATTCTAGTACTGCAGCTGAGTTTCTCAAGTTCTGGATAAGTTTCGTTCTACCAGAAGACAAGTAAGAGTACGACACGAAACAATTTATCAAGTTGGCAACCTTGCACACCTCGTAAGTGCCCTCTGGTCCACGGCAGGTCGTGAATTCAATCTCCGACCCGCAGGTCATTTTTCATTCAAGTAACATGGTTTCACGGATAGACTTTACAAAGCAACTTCAATTCTGTTCAACATGCCTTAACTCCCACATCCTGTTTCATGCTGAATATTTATTGGTAAACAGAATTTCTGCGTGTTCGGACAAAAGCACTCTCAGCAGTTCTTCTGCTAGAGTTCTCCAAACTTTTCCCATCTGTCACCCCGCATACTAAACTTGTCTACGTCCTACATAAAATGTATTACTTTGCGTCTTATTCAGTGCTGTCCAAATTTTTCCCTATTAATTTATGTCCTTTTCCTTCAGTTTCTCATAAAAATACATAGTTGATGTAATTGTAAGATCTCCTTGAAAAGTCCCATATTTAACAATTATCATTCTCATTTCGAATATTCATTTAATTTACTCACTGGCTATTAAGGAACCCGGAGGTTCATTGCCGCCCTCGCATAAGCCCGCCATTGGTTCCTATTCTTAGCAAGATTAATCCAGTCTCTATCATCATATCCCACCTCCCTCAAATCCATTTTAATATTATCTTCCCATCTACGTCTCGGCCTCCCAACTAACACTCTATATGCATTTCTGGATTCGCCCATACGTGCTACATGCCCTGTCCATCTCAAACGTCTGGATTTAATGTTCCTAATTATGTCAGGTGAAGAATACAATGCGTGCAGTTCTGTGCTGTGTAACTTTCTCCATTCTCCTGTAACTTCGTCCCTCTTAGCCCCAAATATTTTTCTAAGCACCTTATTCTCAAACACCCTTAACCTATGTTCCTCTCTCAAAGTGAGAGTCCAAGTTTCACAACCATAAAGAACAACCGGTAATATAACTGTTTTATAAATTCAAACTTTCAAATTTTTTGACAGCAGACTGGATGATAAAAGCTTCTCAACCGAATAATAACAGGCATTTCCCATATTTATTCTGTGTTTAATTTCCTCCCGAGTATCGTTTATATTTGTTACTGTTGCTCCCAGGTATTTCAATTCTTCCATATCTTCAAAGATAAAATTCCAATTCTCATATTTCCATTCGTACAATATTCTTTTCACGAGACATAATCATATACTTTGTCTTTTCGGGATTTACTTAAAAACCTATCGTTTTACTTGCTTCAAGTAAAATTCGCGTGTTTTCTGTAATCGTTTCTGGATATCCTCCTAATATATTCACGCCATCCGCATAGACAAGCAGCTGATGTAACCCGTTCAATTCCAAACCCTCTCTGTTATCCTGACATTACAATTACAATTTTTTATTTATATTGCAACATTATGCGATATAATATGATGTTCTTGTTGTGATACAGTTAGCTACATGGAATGAATCAGACTATCGTAATAATCAATAGCATGGGTTTAGACTTAATGGTCTGACTCGACTCCAAGACGATTCATCCTGCCATGTAATTGTAAATTATCTGCCAATCGTCTGAAAATTCTTTTGAAGGATGTAAATAATAAATATTTTCCCTCACTGCGTTACGAAATTATTTAAAAATAATTAGGCAGTGGGTTTGTCTCAATTGTCCTTCCAAAGCTTCACAAGATTACGAGTAAATAGGAGATAATTTATTGTGTCTGTCACAGAAACAAAATATGTAAAATATTAAATAAAATATGTATGTATGTATGGGCTAAACCACCTCAAATCGACCGAAATATAGAGAAAATTGACCCTGCAATTTTTTAATACAATGAAACTTTTTTTGTACATAGAGAACTGTGACACAATGCTTTGTGCAAAGTTTGAGGCATCAGAACTTCATAGTGTTCAAATTAAAACTAATTAAATTTATCGTATTTTTCATAAAATTAGCAACTTTAAACTATTGTGGCTTCGAATCCCTTTCATCCAATGATCAAAATCATGGTTTATTTTGATACTTAGAAATTAAAGTTTATATTGACATGTAAACAGTTTTTCTTAGTTTTTATGGAAATGAAGAAATTTAGATTTTTCTTCATTTAGACGCCTTTGACCACGAAAAAATATTTTAAAAATATATAGTTAGATTCCGCATTGAAAGTACAAATAAGCACATATTTTTTACTGGTGCACCGTTCATAAGAAAGTATTGAAAATATCAAATAAAGAAAATAAATAGTACGCGCGTGAAATAACTAGCTGACTGTGAGACGGGAGCTAGCCAAGACAAGCGAGACCAGGAGACAAACACGTGATGTTTCGTCTATTAGCGCATAGCTGGGCTAGCTTTATCACAATTTTTCATAAATACAGGAGTAAAATGAAGCCCAACGCTCGCTTACCTTGAGCTCTGTCTAGGCGTGTGAAAATATTTTATTTAATTCCCCCCAAACCTATTGCTATGACACTAAGTAAACAATGCCGAATCCCTCTTAATAATGCAAGGTTTTCCTCAATATTTTTTACATTTTTACAAATGGCCAAAAAGCCTAAAAGCAAGTAAAATCAAATTATCTGTCGCTCTGTATACATTAAAAATATGGATTACTTCTTATCATAACCTACCAAATGTCAGCTTCAAAATGCGCTACCGTTCAATATTCTGCAGTAACCGGTTCCAGAGTACTGAGCGCTGAAAGAGACCCCTTTTTATAAAATACGCTAAATTTATCGCTCAATAGCACGAAAACCGTTTGACTTTCGGTAGTATATTTTTGAAAATGCATTGTGTACAGCACCTTGTATAAATAGGGAAAAAATTAGAGTATTAAAAAAATGCGAGTTTTTTTACTGATCGATTTCATATGGAATAGCCCGTATGTATGTATGTATGTATGTATGTATGTATGTATGTATGTATGTATGTACTATGTATGTATTTATGCATGAATGCATGTATGTATGTATTTCAGGAATACAAATACTGATATAAGTTATTTTATATTCTCATCCACAGGTGAATAACTAGTGAGAGGCATTCCATAGTACACTGTGGAAGGCGTACATGTTATGTGAACCATTACTTCCGTAGTAGTAGTAGTAGTAGTAGTAGTAGTAGTAGTAGTAGTAGTAGTAGTAGTAGTAGTAGTAGTAGTAGTAGTAGTAGTAGTAGCAGCAGTAGCAGTAATAGTAGTAGTAGTAATAATAATAGTGATAATGATAATTAAATAATATGAGTAGGGTAAACTCATCTAATTCCGTGATAATATGATTTTAATACTATTGTTTCCATATGAAGACACAAAATGATATTGTTTATTACTGTAAACATTTGTTCAAACATCGCAATATGACAATCCGTGAAGTAATAACTGATAGCTGTGTTTACGTAGAGAGAAAAAAAAATTAGAAGCATCACTGACATTTCATTTAATTCCGTGATATTTCACTTAATTCCGTGACACTGTAACCTTAATTCCGTGACACAATAGTGTACATAAAATAAAGACAGAAAAATCTTACACTGTGACCTTGAACATTAACATGAACGTAATTACCCTAATTAAAATTATTCATTATTCATGTAATCAACTTGAATCGTAACGATCAATATCAGAAGTGGCACAACTATCACACATAAAACATCGACATCAGATTCTGCAATTTGACACTTCTCATGATATGTTTTCCCACAGAATGAGCAAGCAATCCAATTTTCATTATTTCGTTTTTTGACATCAGCATTATAGGATCCGTTACAAACTCCACAAATCCAATTTTCATCGTTAGAACTGGCTCGTGATGTGGATGGCTTTCCTCGAGAAGATTTTGTAGATTTCTGCGGTGAAGCATCAGCTGGAGGTTTGGTTGATAGCGTAAAGCACTTGGCTCTGACATCTATTTTGCGGGTTAACCGTTCTCTTTTTCTTTGATGGATTATATGTGGGTGTTTTCAACAAATCTGTTACAGTCTGGCGTCGTTTCTCTTGTGTTCAAACAGGCAACTGAACAGAATCATTTTGTTGTGATGAAACAGACAGCTGAGCACACTCTTTCTCCTGGAAGGTCACCCTGCGTTTGTGGGCTTCCAAGAGTTGGCTTGTCTTTTAATTTGCTTGCTGTAAGAGCTTCATCTGTCAAAGAAGATGGGTTGAATGGATAAACTCCCGTTTTAGAAAACTCTGAACGGATATTTGTTGATGTCATTGCCTTCTCATATGCCAAATTGAACAACTTTTGCAAGTCAAATCGTGTTGGTGCAACATTGGAGTTCGTCATATGAAAGTTCTCCAACTCATTTCTAAAGCTTGCTTCAAGGGACGATAAACACTGACACCTAATGGTCGCATAATATGGCTGTTATGAGAGGGCATGGTGAAGAGGACGATCTTGTTTTCTCTGGTCAAAGCCAACACATCAGGACCTACGTAACTTCCATGTGAGTCCATCAACAAAAGGAAAGTTCTGCTTGGAGGGATGTTCTTCACAAAGTGACGCATCCAATCAAGAAAGAGATTACAATTGATCCACCCATTTGCTGAGAGTCAGATACTCAGTTATCTTTAAGAGTCTGGGTAGATAAAGCTTGAGACCAGTTCCTGACTAAAAAATGTCTGAGAGTTCCGAGAATCGAACCCACGTGCGGATCAGAGAACAAAGTGCTGATCCCTATGCGAAGATGGTCATTATTAAATATGTATATCATATTATGCAAAATTTTCATTTTAATTGGCGTTAATATTCGATTCCTTAATATAAATTATCTAATTATTATAAATAAATATTATATAATTAATTAATATAGATGACAACTAGTCGTACAGGCTATGTGACGTTCATTTAACGAGTTTTCATTTTCTGTTTACTTAATTCTGTGATACAGTAAGGCAGCCAAATGTTAAAAATCCTTAAGAAATTGTGCAGACAACTTAAGGTTTGTAGACTAAATTATATAAGTAAACTGACAACTGTGTACACATTCTAAATCTTCAAAGCAATCTCTATAGAAGTATATTTTTATTTATACACACGTATAATTATGCACATACCTGTTTTTTTTAACTTATTTTAGGATACGACACCAGGACAACTCAAACCAAGCTTCTTAGCAAGGGCGCACTATGAAATTACTTCCTGTTAGCAGTGCACTTGTTCCCAGAAGCCCAAACTTCTTGAGACGGTAGCTGATTAGTGTTGCTATCCATTGAACAAACTACCAACAATTTGTCAAGTACACATAATTCAGTGATATTCATTATATTCACTATAACGAAATTAAATGAGTCACGGAATTAGATGAGTTTACCCTACTTCTCTTGGCTTAGGTTTCTAGATAGCGTTTCTAGATACAGTGGAACTCCAGAAATAGACACACTAATGGTACTTGTGCGAGACGAGGTACGAACTCTGTCTTTCTACGGAGTACTGCGGACATTGGTAAACATAACGGCTGTACAATATTTTTTATGGCGTGCGGACCGAAACATAAATAATTAGCGTACATACTTATAAATAATATATTGTAGTATATGCAAAATATATAACAAAACAACTTCGTGATTAAGTATAATATACGTGATACAGTTGAAACATAAAACAAACTTCTGGAGGAAAAAATCTCTAAATGTATCTACATACAGGGCTTTCATTTCAAAACATTCCACTCTAAGTAACTCGTTATTTAAATTGAATTCAATTTAAACAAAAAAAAAAAAAAAACACACACGTAAATTTAGATATTGAAGGGGAAACCTTAAACCAGGCTTAATTGCATTTTTGATTTCACCTCCCACCCCAGCCACTCCCACTTTGAAATTTAAAACGGCACCCTTATATTTTTATACTTAAATACGACAGAGCATTCAATTGTTTATACACCTCATTTATTTGTTTTCTCATATTTTCTATCGTCGCCTGGAAACCTGGATTATTGTTATTGTTGGTTAGAGCTGAAGAGAATAAAGGTACAAAGACTTATTGAGCATTTCATGTGATAGTTGTGTTTGTGTATTCAGTTATTTTGAAATGGTGTATACCCTTCAAGAGAGAACATAAATCATCCTTATTGATTAAATTGAGGAAATTACACAAAATAAGCTGTGTTTTCATCCTACAATTAACTGATAATAACAAATCTTCTTGTAATTACTACAGAATGCCTCGCATTTAGGTGAATAATTTTGTTTTATGCCATGCACTGTTCTCATCGAAATGTCAAATTCTTGAGCGATGGCTCCGATTGATTTACCTTATTCAAACCGTTCCAATATTTGTAACTCCTGCTTCAACATAAGTACACATTTTTTGTTCCCTGCCTTGCTGCCAACGTGTACGAGTATCTGCACACTACTGCACTGGTTCAACTGGTTAGCCCTGTGCAGCGCGGGACAGGATGCGTTGACTTACCTTGTATCGTGAACTATACGAGAGTGAGCGTCTATTTGGGGAGCTGCACTGTACCTACTAATCCAGCGGATCCATTTCTGATCTGAGCAGAATGGAAATTAATTTCCTCAAATTGCGACTAGGCATGCATACATTGCCTCGTATTTTCTCTGTTTTGTTTTAAATTTGGCATCACGCCATGCTCACTACATGGTCGAAAAGTACTGCTAATTTTAACTGATTGATGTTTGTTCATAACCTTCACTGAAGAGAGAACAAAAAGGACCAATAAGCCAGAGCTCTAATGCAGTTGATGATGATAGCGATAGTAATAATGGTAATTTTGCAATATGTATTAACAGACTGTATATGATTATCACCGAATTCTTTTTCGAATTTAATATTAAATTATATCTAAGCGAGTAATTTGACTCATAAAAGTACAATAAGTTTAGGAAATATTTGCACCAGATATATTTAAATTAATAGTAGTGGCTTGTGCAGCAAATGCTGTAATCTAAGTTCATTAGACGTTCAAATAAAAATTTTTCAGATTTATTTTAAACGAAAAATACCAGACATTTTGAAAGTTATTTGCTTCCATAATAAAGAAACATACTCTCTCTGAATGGTATTTTATGCCAAATACTTTTCTTGAACCTATCCACCTTCAGTTTTTGAGTTTCAACGCGAAAACGCAAGTAACAATGTCAGGATGTTCAGTGGGTTTTTAATGTGGGAGTAAAGCAATAGCTATTTCAGGTCATTGTGGATTCTAGGTGAAAGTTAAAAAAATATCAGGTTTGCTATGCTTTCGAACAATAGACATAGCATATTGGTATAGCTGCTGCATGTAGAGCTTGAAATGTAGAGGGTAAAATCATTTTATCCTGCTAAGAGATCTTGCTGAAATGATCGGAAGACTACAAAATTTTGTAGGCCTCTTATTTTATTAGTAAGTAATACCGTCTTTCCTTAGGAACTGTAATTTTTGCGTTCTCTCGAGCCAATACTGAAGAGAATGACGCATGTAAGTATCTACACCACACTGCCATTAAGTATATGAAAAAGACCCAATCCCACTTGAATAATAACTATAAAATATCTAATTTTAAATAACAATATTATTATCTTACGCAAGTTTTGCAGTTTTATATATTGAATATATTAACATTATGGCATTAACTATAATAATATTTCACTTCTAATGGTAATGATGTCATCAAACCACCTCAAATTTTGTAGATTTTAATATGCAATACACAACTGTACTCAGAAAATTACACACCGCAGAATCAGACCTGTAAATTATGTTTAGTAAGGCTTGAAGTTTTTATTAACCAATTGAACTTGAACTATAAATATGTCAGCAATCCTGCAGGTCATGGCCTTCGTGTAATAGCCCAATGTTTATTGTAGTGTGTGTTTTGTTTTATTCTGAAATGCAATTAGTTCTCAAAACTGACGAAAGATGGATTTTGGAAAATAGGAAAAATTAGTAAGAAAACTAACGCTTCACTGAAAGTTTCTATTTTTCTGAAAATCGTTGGATGCCAAGCTTCAAAATGACGGGTCATACATTAAAATCCCTTCAGCCGTTTTCCCGCAATTTCCATTACCAGTTCAAATTATATATATATATATATATATATATATATATATATATATATATATCCTAATTTAAAGAATTCATAAAACAAAGGAGTTACTACAAAACAAATACTGAATAAGTGAGCCTATAGAAACTAGAAGATAGATATTCTTTGGAATTATTTCCACAAACTTGTTTATGGTATTAACGTTATTACGAAAGACCGCAAATTCATTCAAAGATAAAAAATCAGATAAGAATGAGTGTACAAAACGATACATGCTGATGTATATAAAACTTTAAATCAATATGCTTTATTGTATTCGAGGCAGAAAAGCGTGTGTCTTCATATTGAAACTATGATGATGATTAGTTCCAATGGTAGTGATAAGGGTGATAGTAATAATAATAATAATAATAATAATAATAATAATAATAATAATAATGGTAATAATAATAATAATAATAATGGTAATAATAATAATAATAATAATAATAAATAAACTAAATTAGTAAGTTAAGTACAGCCTCTTAGATTACATGTACCTGGTTGTATGGCCATGAACAGTTGCTACACAAAACCACTTTATGTATTGATTTTTGGCCAACATTTACCGGAACTTTAGTGTCGGTTTTCTAAGTCGAAGACAAGGTTTCAAATCTAGAGGAGTTAAATTTTTGCGGAGAAAAACGGTACTGCGATATATCTTCTCGAGTTACACCCGCTTCCTCTGACATCATGTCTTCCAATTCGCTGTAATCATTTCATAAAAAATGTCTGGCCCTTTCGTCCAGCTCGTTATACGCCCTCATGCATCAACTATTTGACTTAAAAATACAGTGGAAGCTCTTAAGTTTAGCAGAAAACAAGTTCGACATTCTATAGTTAGACTGCTTACATAGAAGAATTAGACAGGCCCCTGTACGGGCACTAAAAAATGTGTTTGCCATTTGAATGGGAATTGGTCCTGTGTCTTGTAGTGACACTTTTGTTAAAGGAAAACAGAATATTTTATTGATTAGGACATCCATATTGATCACTGATTTTAAATTAATGAACTCTTCTTATTCTATTTGAGAATTGTGCCGTTTGTGAAACGGAACTGTCGAAACCCACTGTGGTACTAGAAGCGCATACACAAGTCTCGGGGCGGGCAGGAAATGCAAGTACAATACTGTATTCGTTGATGGATAACCAATAAGAATTTATATTCATTTCACCTGCCACATCCACTACCCTTATTGAACTGAACTTTCAATTCTGTTCAGTCGAACTTAGGAGTGTCCATTGTACTGTACAATTGAACACTTCCCCGGAATAAGGATGTAGTCAACAAAACTGTAGTTCATGTTTAAGGAGAAAAAAAAATAATTTCAGGGGTATATTTCATTAAGTCTATATTTACTGTAACAACCATATGACTAAACAAGGATACAAATTTATTCAGCTATTGAATTCAATAATTTATTGTTATAAATGAAACTTTAAAATGTAGTTTTGCGAACTACATTTCACATTTCAAGAATTTGTTCTTACATCCTCTTTTCGGGGACGTCTTCAACATTGTAGATTAATAAGATAAATGAAAATAGGTTAATACTTATATAATTATATTTATTAATACAATTTTATTCAGCTATTGAATTCAATAAGTTACTGTTATCAATGAATCTTTAAAATGTAGTTTTAGGAACTACATTTCAAATTTCAAGAATTTGATGTTACATCCTCTTTTCGGGGACGTCTTCAATATTGTACAATAAGACGAATACTTATATACTTATATTTACTAATTTCCATCGTGTAGTCATAATCACAACAATGAAAATACATTACTTAAAAAAATTAGTCATTTCTTTAAATATCCATGCTAGTAAAATAAATTGCCTATAGAGACTTCTAATTTCATTTCAATAATCATTATTACGAAAGAAAATGGTTTTTAAAACTATTATTAATATTAATCTTAACATTTTCAGTTCAATATACGGACTATTCCATATGAAATCGATCAGTAAAAAACCTCGCATTTTTTAATTCTCTAATTTTTTTCCCATTTTCAAAAATATACTATCAAAAGTCCAACTATTTTCATACAATTGAGCGAAAAATTTAGTGTATTTTATAAAAACAAGCCTCTTTTAGCGCTCAGCCCTCTGGAACCATTTACTGCAGAACATTTAACGGGAGCTCATTTTGAAGCTGACATTTGGTAGGTTATGTTAAGAAGTAATCCTTGTTTTTATTGTATACAGAGAGACAGATAATCTGATTTTACTTACTTTTAGGCTTTTTGCCCATTTGTAAAAATATAAAATTTATTGAGAAAAACCTTGCATTATTAAGGGGGATTCGGCATTGTTTGCTTAGTGGCACGGTAATAAGTTTCGAGGGTATTAAATAAATTATTTTCACACGCCTAGACTTGAACGGCGCAGTACCGCACGCACTGGCCGAGAGCTGAAGATAAGCGAGCGTTGGGCTTCATTTTACTCCTGTGTTTATGAAAAATTGTGATAAAGCCAGCCCAGCTATGCGCTACTAAACGAAACATCACGTGTTTGTCTCCTGGCCTTGCTTGTCTCGCCTAGCTCCCGCCTCATAGTCATCTAGTTACTTCACGCGCGTACTACTTATTTTCTTTATTTGATAGTTTCAATAGTTTCTTATCAACGGTGCACCAGTAAAAAATATGTTTATTTGTATTTTCAAAGCGGATTCTAACCATATATTTTTAAAATATTTTTTCGTGGTCAAAGGCGTCTTAATGAAGAAAAATCTAAATTTCTCCATTTCCATAAAAAGTAAGAAAAGGTGTTTAAATGTCAATATAAACTTTAATTTCTCAACATCAAAATAAACCATGATTTTGATCATTGGGTGAAAGAGTTTCGGAGCCACAGCAGTTTAAAGTTGCCAATTTTATGAAAATACGATAAATTTAAATATTTTTTATTTAAACACTATGAAGTTCTGATGCCTCAAACTTTGCACAAAGCATTATATCACAGTTGTCAACGGACAGAAAAGGTTTCATTATATTTAAAAATTGCAAGGTCAATTTTCTCTATATTTCGGTCGATTAGAGATGGAATAGCCCATATATACTGACCAATAAAGTTATAAATATCTAAAGAAGTAATTGAATTTACCTTGTGAGTAGAATAGTAATGAAACAGAAATTTGTACAAAATACGTTGAAACCTTCAGTGCCTTTACAGTAGTTAACGTACGATAAACAACGGAACAGTGAAGGAAAGTTTTTAAGCAGGTAGATTTTTTAAGTCCCTAATCTCGTTTAAATCATTGCTGTAAGAAACTTTATACATGCATTGTTTAACGTCCTAGAAAATGGAAGCGTTGATTATATCTTATCTACTTGCTTAGACTACAAATTCCCTTTGTTTTCATAAGATTAAACTAGGGGGCTCCCCAAGTTTGAGGCGCGGCTAATCCTGTAATCCTTTCGTATTCTTGTAGACTACTGTCTTAAACATGCCGTGGGTCATATCTCGTTTGCTACACAACACCCATGCACAAGTAGCGGGGAGCTAACGTGATTTACAGCAGCCCCGACAACTCGCTAACAAATGCGTATTGTGATACCGCTCTCACATTTTTCAGCAACTTAATTGAATGGATACTAAATGCGTCTACAGGGTGAGTCAAAATATACTTTCTAAATAAAATATGAAACCTTTTACACCAAGGTTTACACTCCCTCAATACTTCATACAGCAGTAATAATTGAAGATTCCACTGCAAGAATGATGGATGTCACTTTCTTGTCGAAAATGAACCAAGACTGTCAATGCATAGCTTAAGACATATAGAATGCACATACAGAGTTATATGGCATTAACACTGATAGTCAATTGCCAGTAATGATCGGAAAATCACTGTTAAGCTTTGAGCGCTAAGCATTTCAAACTTTCAATTGCTTCTCCTGCAAAATGTATTCCAAATGACATCTATCATTCTTGCAGTGGACTCTTCAATTGTTAAGCCTGCTGATGGGAGTTTTCAGCAAGGGTATATAGTCGATTTACGTAGCTACTGTGATACACACGTAAAATATATATATATATATATAGGCAACTGCTGTACAGCTTTGTTTCCGAAGCCAACATTTCTCTCTCTCTCTCTCTCTTTCTCGTTCTACTCTTTTAACTCTCTTTAGCCGCTAGCACAATGAATCTTAACATCGTCAAAAGCGTATAGTTAGATAATTAACTAGTAATTTGCGGTACACAGAGTGAGTTAGGAGAAAAGATACATGGTATGAGGGCTGATAATATTGGTGATTCTGAACATAAAAGTTTCTATAAACATACTGTATAACCTGTTCTTAACAGTGTCTAACATACAGCTGTTTGAAAATCACGGGCGTCAGTCTCATGTCTTTTATAAGCACTCATATGCGGACACAACCAAAACGACATTAGGTTATAGTAGGATCAATGAAACGTATCCTGGTCGTTGGATCGGTTGCAGTGGATTCATTTCTTGGCCACCACGGTCACCCAACATTACTACATTGCATTACTGTGCGTGGAATTGACTTAAGAGGGAAGTCTACAAGAACAAAGTGGCAACTTCTCGCACGCATTTTATATGCTTGTGCTCAAGTAAAGGAATGTCTGAATCAGCTCAGATCAGCAACACAGTAGCTATCTACAAGAGGTGCAAAGCGCATTGAAGTTGACTTTCTGAACATGTTATGTAAAGAACAGTACACAATTAAACAGAACATAAAGTAACAATGTTCTAATTTACTAATCACCTGCACTTTTGATGTTTCTCTTTGTTTCTATTACTTTTCTCCGAAACTGTTAAGAACAGGACGTATGTTCACATGAACTTTTTTTTATTCAGAATTACCAATATTATAATCCCTCAAACCATGTACCTGTCTTCCTGACTCACTCTGTATGTACCTGTTTCTTACTATTCATTCAAGAAAGCCCATGGCACATAACTGCACTTCTTTGGATATTAATTAAAGATTTGGTAAAAGCAGTACATATTTTTTTCCCGCTTTAGGCTATATCGGCAGTAGTTTTTTTTTATATAAATTCCTGAAATATTGGCTTCTGTTTCTGCTTTGGGTAGGTCCCACATTGCAGAAAATAAATAACACTACAGTGAATTGGAAAACGTTTATGGGGATCCTGAAGCAAATTGGTGTGAATTGGAAAGAGAGGAGTCTATTGAGTCAACTTTACATGAAGAAATGTCAGAAGGAAGTCGAATAGGGAGAGAAGTACGACAGAGATACTCTTTATAACTTATGCTGTTCAACATCTCCTTGGGCGATTCCACAAAGAACTGTTTTCATAACATGGGAGGGGTGATAGTGGAAGGAAGAAAAATAAAGTGCTTAAGATTTGCTTGTATGGCGTTGTTAGCAGGAGAGGAGACGATACTAAGGGACATATTGCTTGAGCTAAATGATTGATTTGATCAGTATGGAATGAAGATAAATACCAATAAGACGAAGATTATGGTCACCGGAAGAAAAGTAAATAAAATGAAAGTGCGAATTCGAAATGCGACAGTGGGACAAATGGACAGCATAAAATACTTAGGATGCACTATAAGTGGTAAAATGAGCTGCTGGCAGGAAGTCAAAAGGAGGATGGCGATGGCAAAGGAAGCTTCCAATAGAGCATCTTCTGCGGAGCTCTGGAAAAAGAACTACTAAGGAAGAGACTAGTGAAGTGCTTTGGAGCGTGGCTCTGTATTGGGGGCAGAAACATTGACATTGCGACGAAGTGAAGAGTGCATTTTAAATGTGGATGTGGAGAAGAATGGAGCGGGTGAAGTGGACAGATACAATTAAAAAAAGGAACTGTGTTAGAAAGAATGGATGAAGAAACAATAATTCTGAAACTGATCAGGAAGAGAAAAAGGAATTGGCTAGGTCACTGTTTACTGAATTATGCACTAGTGCAGAGATGGCGAAAATGTAATCGTGCGCCCAGCCACTGTGTAACCTACAACGCGCACAGCACCTATGGAGGGAGGCGGACACCAGAAGGGGAAGTGAAGCAAGTGTCTGACTTATTAACGGATTTTCATTTTCCTTACGTCAAGCACTTAAATATAATTTTATACAGTACAAGGCTACAAACAAATATTTAGTACGTGTAACGAAGAAAGAAATGAACAATATCACAACCTGAAATTAACTGTCTTCAGAATGTCTCTGCGACAAAATTTCAAAATCGGAATTATGTCACTTACTGCCAGTCGTAGTTGATCACGAAGGTATTTGTCTGTCAGTCGTGATCTAAATTTGGTTTTTACTATTTTAATTGTTGAACATAATTTTTCACAAACGTAAGTTGTAGCGAACATGGCTTCAACAGAGCAAGCGAAAGAACGAAGCTTCGGATATTTATTTTTTGGGCAAAGATTTGAATGTTCAACATTTGTCAGGTCCTTACATCTAGCATTCATTTGACATCACATAGTAAATCAGTGAGTTCAAATTGAAGAGCTAACTGCATAATTCGGACATCTGCTGAAAAAGGGTCGACGTACAGAGATGATGATGATGATGATGACGACAATAACACTTAATCTTTTAATGTTTCATCACTAACATATAGTATAATGCCGTTTTATGTTATACAACCGTTTTCCTCGTAATACTTGTGAACAAATCATACATTTAATATTCTCATCATATTTACAGCAAAAAAATGCGTCCTCCCATCCTACTTGGAACTTTCGTACATGGTTTCGAGAGAGACATATGCCACTCCCAGGTCAGAGACAAATACAAATGGAACGGAGTTTGACTCCAGTGAGTGAGAGGGTGGGGGTTGGCGGAGGTTAGAAGCAAGCGAAATACACAGCTATCACTGCGAGCCACAATGTCTCGCGAGTCACGTTCTCGCCACGGCTGCACTAGTGTATTGCTCTGGAGATTGGCATTGTATGAGGATAGAAACACTGACATTACGAAGAAGTGAAGAAAAACGACTAGAAGCACTTGAAATGTGGATATGGAGAAGAATGGAGAGGGTGAAGTGGACAGACACAATAAAAACGAAACTGTGCTAGAAAGACTGGATGAAGAAACAATAATTCAGAAACTGATCAAGAAGAGAAAAAAGGAATTGGCTAGGTTACTTTCTACTGAAGGATAGACTGGAAGGAATGTTGATCGAAAGAAAATTTAGGTGATGAAGAAGATGTCAGAAGATAGACAACATTAAGATACATAGGGGAGTAGAGGGTACAGGGAGACACAAAATATTAAGACATATGTAAGCAAATGAAATTTCAAGTATTTTTAAAATTGAATGCAATTGAAATATACATTAAAACATGGAGTACAATAATCATAAACAGAAATGTGAATAGATAAAGGACATAATTAACAATGCGTGTTTATCAAAAAAAATGCAAATGGCTCACTGTTCCCATTCAGTAGGGGACACCACAGTGTCTATTAACGGACATTGAAATGATTTACATTTATTTCAAAAGAAAAGAAAGCTTGCTGTCGCTTTATCTTGACATGTTCTGTAAGTAGATTTATTAAGAATCATTTTGATGTCTGACTTCGAAACCATTAAAACATCTGCAATATTTGGAAAAGTGAATTTTCCATGACTTCAAACTTTTGCGAAATAATAAAATGAATTTTTGGTGACAACAAACCTTATAAATTACAGGAATTTAATTTAATTCTTTATTATTTTTTTTATATTTTCTTATATTTTGTGAATAATTTTTTATTTAAGAAACCATTAAAATCCATTATTTTAAGCTATAGTTCCTAAATTAGTTATTAGTATGTTCATTTTTAATGTTAGTTACCGGTAAATGTAACATAGTTACAGTTTATTTTTGCAAATTATTGGTAAATGGGAATAGTGAGACGTCTCAGTGTACCCTTCAATGGCATGTCTCACTGTTCCCTTTACGCATAGTTCGTTTAAAAATGGCGCCAACACTTCAAAATCAAGACAAGAAAGACGAACCTTTGCCACACATAACGTCAAATACCATAGTATTAGGTAACAAAATATTCATATTTCTATTTCATTCGTATATCCAATGTAACCTTCATTAAACACAAGCCAAAATTTTACTTCTAGAGTGAAAAATTACGAATTATTTTTTCATCACTCACCTTTATAACTAGAATCAAATTGAGTATGAAAATACTGTCACTTTACTCATGCAACATACAACTCCACTGTTACAAACATTTCATCATCAAAATTTACCATCTAATAAGAAATGTCTCACTGTTCTCCCTGTCTCACTGTACCCACTTCTCCCCTAGGTAATATCGTGCAGAGAGTAAGAGGAAGGCGAAAATTAGGAGAGATTATAGAATGCTGGGTTTGCAGTAACTGATCTGCCCTTACGCAGAACACTATGAATGAATTAATGAATACCTATTCTATCCGCTGGGACTAAAAAAATATGTTCGCATTGGACAATTTTCTGCCTTATCCAGGTTTCGAATTGCACAAGTTTTACTATACCGGTACCTAGAATACAGCAGACAGTAAATCTTACGTCTTTCTTACATTCACCACAAATACTTAATAAATCATAACAGCCAGACGTTTTGTGGTCCATAAGACATCTTCCATTGCAATTTATTTATGATTCCTTTCTTATTGGTCCGTGTACGCTCTCCATATGCTTTTGACATGAAATTGAATAATTGGTGCTATGGCAGAGATGAAGTGGTTGTTTTCTCTTACTTTTTAGTGCATTTGCATCGAACGTCATAGAAGGAGTTTTCGGTAGGAAATATATTGCATCCATCTACATAAATGTGAACGGTTGTCATGCAATATTTCGAACAAAGCAAATATGTTTAAACGAAAATTGACACCACATTGAAAATAATTTATTCTGCACTAGTTCAATTATCTCCGTCATAAAATTCATTTTAGTTTGTTCATCACTCGTGTGACTTTACAATATATAAAACAAATTACACTGCGATGTTATTCAAATTGCTTATACCGTGATATGTTTTATCTGCAGAATTTCATGAGGGATTACTGAAACAGATCAATTGAAAACAAATTTTATAATCGTACGTTTTATTACATTTCGTTATCACTAATTTCAACACAGCATTGAAATAAGTACACAATGTGGAATGAATTTTGAAAGCATTTTTCCTTAATCCATTATTGGTGACTATGAAATCTAATAGTTTAAACATTTACTAATTAAGCGCCAATGCAGTAACAAATCATAAATATTATTAGCAGTAAAAATTTTGTAGACAACAGAATAAGTAATTTCTAAATAGATTATAGGTAGCTCTGGGATTTTAGGGTAATTGTCTATTTTGTTCTTTAAGTCTTAATTAAAAAATGTTAAAATATGTTCACGCCTTAAAGAAAACCATGCGAGTTTGTATATTTTATAGTACCTGAAATAGCTGCATGAGGTAATTGCGTCTTTAGTGTCTATTTCATGGTTTTGTGCCTGAAGTGCCTAGTTTCACATATTTAAAGAAATGAAATAAATTCTAAAATTATTTTCTAGTATTTACAAGAATACAAAATACAAACTCAACAACGCAAATTTCTTCATGTCTTATACAAATAGCTTCCAAAGAACTCGGAGGTTCATTGTCGTCCTCACATAAGTCCGTCATCGGTCCCTATCCGGAGCAAGATTAATTCAGTCCCTACCAACATAACCACCTTCCTCAAATCCATTTTAATATTGTCCTCTTATTACTATTAATAATAATAATAATAATAATAATATTATTATTATTATATTATTATTATTATTATTATTATTATTATTATTATTATTATTATTATTATTATTATTATATTATTATTATCATCCTGGATTTGTGAAATGCTAGTAGTATCCACAGGGTTTTCCCATTTTTCCTTGTCATTTCACCGACACACTCCACAATATCATTATTCTACCATTTCTGTGTCGAAAAAATGGAGCACCACCTTTGCTTTCGTGACTCCGAGTCGATGCAGCTGTTACGTCAGCTTAATTTCTTACATTTTGCTTATGCTTATATTTCTATTACCGCAGGTACTTATGTATTGCTATTAGTTTTTTGTTAATGCTACTATTATTTCCATTCATAGATGTGTTATTGCTGCGTTTATCAGTGTTGATGCTGCTATTCCCGTTTATTTGATTAATATTTTTATTATTTTTATATTGCTATTTCTATTACTTTTTCTGAAAGAGATTCTTATCTATCATAATTTTTACCTTCCCTAAACACTTCAATCAGAATATTATTTTTGTGCATACGAGATGGAATGAGTTGCGTGCTGTTTGCTTTACTCAGGTAAGCCAGCTCCACCACCCGACACATTACGTATTCCTCTCCAGTCATACTACACTTTGCCTTGTACCTTTTTCAGTTTCAGTTATCTACCATATCTCACAGATGTTTTATTTTTATTGCGTCGTCATATACGTAAATGACTTATGCCAGAATATTACATCAATGTGAGGCTATTTGCAGACGACTGCATTATCTATAGAAAGATTAGAAATAATTCAGATGTGGATGCTTTTCAAACAGACTTGAATAAAATTTATAACTGGGCGTTAATGCATAGGATGAAAATAAATGGTTCTAAAAGTATTTCTATAACATATTGTAAAACCCGAGAGGAATCTAGTTTTAATTACGAATTCAGTGGTGTTGTAATTTCGCAAGAACAATGTTGTAAATGACTAGGAGTGTATTTAAACTGCAAACTTTCAAAGATTAATCCAGTCTCTACAATCATATCCCACCACTCTCAAATCGATATTAATATTATCCTCCCATCTAAATCTGCCTCCCTCAATGTCTTAACACTCCATACCATTTTTAGATTAACCCATATGTGCTACATGCGCTACCGTCTCAAATGTCTGGATTTAATGTTCTTAATTATGTTAGGAGTAGTTCCGCGTTGTGTAACTTTCTCCATTCTCCTATGACTTCATCCTTCTTAGCCCCATATATTTTCCTAAGCATCTTATTTTCGAACACCCTTAATCTCTGTTTCTCTCTCAAAGTGAAAGTCCAAGTTTCACAACCATAAAGAACAACCGGTAGCATAACTGTTTTATAAATTCTAACTTTCAGCTTTAAATATCTATGCTACACCGCCATTAAATATATGGAAAAGACCCATACCACTTAATTAATAACTATAAAAATATTTCACTTTAATAACAATATTGTTACCTTATTTAAGTTTTGTATAGACTACTATATAGCCGTCACTCAGTAAATATTATAGAAATGAAGAACTAACTTCAGATATTCTCTACGCCTACTTATACAACCCCAAAAGGTTTGACTTTCATATCATCAATAAAGCAGTAATCTTATAATTAGTGACAAATACATCATATCATTCACTATAATAATATTTCATTTTTAATGGTAATAATGTCATAAAACATTCTTAAGTTTTGTAGTGTTTAATATCCAATACACAGACAGCTGTACTCAGAAATTTACACACCAGAGAATCTAGTTTTTAGTAAATCTTGAAGTTTCTTAATAACCAATACTACAGAAACGTACAGAAAAAGTTATAAAAATGGCATTATGTCAGCCATCTGAACTCTAAATATGTCAGCAATCCTGCAGGTCTTTGTGTGCTATTGTTTATTATAGTGTGTTTGTGTTTTGTTTTCTTTTATTCTGAAAGAGCCATTACCTATTTCTCAAAACAGATGAATTTTGGAAAATAGGAAAATGATGTAGGAAAATTGACATTTCACTAAAAAATACTATTTTTCCGAAAAACTATGGGTTCCAAGCTTCAAAATGAGGGGTCATTCATTAAAATCCGTTCAGCAGTTTTCCCGTAATTTCCATTACCAGATCAAATTATACAATAAATTAGGACCAATATAAACCCACACGTATTACATAGGCCTAGTAGTAGATATAATATTTTCGGAATGTAACCAGCGACATTTATTTATATAAGGTTCATTGTGAAGAATTGTAATTAAATTTCTATAAATTAAACATTAATAAAATGGAGTATATTTGTTTACGCATTTAATAGGAATGCGTTAGTTTCCTAACTGTAAATAACTTATTTCCTAATTACACTATTCAAGCGTAATGCTCAGCTTATACGTGAACATTGAACAGCAAGCAATTGACATAATTAATAATCAATTACTAATAAAATATCTATGTAATTAATCGCACATTAATTGCCTAAGCAATTAACAATTATCTTGCACTAGAGAGACGGATAGACGCCAATCTGCACAAGGGCAAGTCAAACACTGTTGCGTAATATAACCGAAAGCAACATGAAGATCCTATCGAAACTTTCACCTGAACGTTGGTACTGTTATCTACACATCTAGAGGAAAGACAAAGCAGAACTTACTGATATAAAATTTAGTTTAAAAATTCGGTGTAATATAGATCAATATTTCGTCTATATGATGTCATTCCATTTTCGACCTATGAAGTGTAATGAAATTTTGAATTCCAACCAATCACAGTCAGACATTGCGATAAATTTGCAGCTAGATTTATCGCTATCAATTTATTACACGGTCGTTCTTTTGTTTAATCAGAGTCGCCAACTGTTTCCCCGTAAATCGTTGAGCATGAATCCATTAATATGCATCTAAACAGTTAAGCTTTTCTTTCAACTTTAAGCATTCAAGCAATATTAATTAATATATTTACGCAGTGAAGACGACGTTCAAAACGGCTGACCATGTAGACATAAAATCTTCATCTTCTCCTATCCTGACTTTAAATAGTTGTGCCACATGAAGGTCATGGAACAGCAATCAACACCAGTTTTTTTTTTTTTTTTTTTCAGTATTCCCTTAAGTTCATCCCTATCAACTCCATGAAAGCCTTTTCCAGGTTTACAAATACTATATTCACTGCTTTATTTTCCTCTATGTATCATGGCAGGCGGAAAAGACAACACTAGACAGCAGAAAAAAGGTGCCGTATTTTCTAACCAAAGATTATATTGAAAGGAAAATTGTGGCGAGTGTTGGTGAATTCAAGAGGGAAAACTAAAGAACCCCGAAAACTCCGGCTTAGTCCACTCGAATGTTATTATCATCGGAGCGGAGAATTGAGCCTAGGCTTCCTAGTATGACAGTCGCACAAGCAGACCATGACCTACCAAGGGGACCAAGGAATATACGAGTGCATGATTTGTATAACATTTACAGTGAATTTTTCGTATAAATTTAAGCGAGAAAGAAAAGTAATATGAAATATACAATTGTTTGTTTTTAAACATGTCAGCATTTAGACCACTACATACAAACATATTCTTATTGAAACTAGTTCGATTAATTAAAATGTGTCGTAGTGAAACTTAGAGCAGAGTCCGTATAGGCCAGTTTCTATCTGATGATTTTCCAATTCACTGCGGGCTGAAGCAGGGAGATGCACTATCACCTTTACTTTTTAACTTCGCTCTACAATATGCCATTAGGAAAGTTCAGGAAAACACAGAGGGTTTGGAATTGAACGGGTTACATCATCTTCTTGTCTATGCGGATGACGTGAATATGTTAGGATAAAATCGATAAACGATTAGGGAAAACGCGGAAATTTTACTTGAAGCAAGTAAAGCGATTAGTTTGGAAGTAAATCCCGAAACGACTAAGTATATGATTATGTCTCGTGACAAGAATATTGTACGAAATAGAACTATAAAAATTGGAGATTTATCCTTCGAAAGGTGGAAAAATTCAAATATCTTGGAGCAACAGTAACAAATGTAAATGACACTCGGGAGGAAATTAAACGCAGAATAAATATGGGAAATGCCTGTTCTTATTCGGTTGAGAAGCTTTTGTCATCTAGTCTGCTGTCAAAAAATCTGAAAGTTAGAATTTATAAAACAGTAATATTACCAGCTGTTCTGTATGGTTGTGAAACTTGGACTCTCACTTTGAGAGAGGAACAGAGATTAAAGGTGTTTGAGAATAAGGTGCTTAGGAAAATATTTGGGGCTAAGAGGGATGAAGTTACAGGAGAATGGAGAAAGTTACACAACGCAGAGGTGCCCGCATTGTATACTTCACCTGACATAATTAGGAACATTAAATCCAGACGTTTGAGATGGGCAGGGCATGTAGCACGTATGGGCGAATCTAGAACTGCATATAGAGTGTTAGTTGGGTTGCCGGAGGGAAAAAGACCTTTGGGGAGGCCGAGACGTAGATAGGAAGATAATATTAAAATGGATTTGAGGGAGGTGGGATATGATGGTGGAGACTGGATTAATCTTGCTCAGGATAGGGACCAATGGCGGGCTTATATGAGGGCGGCAAAGAAACCTACCTTCCTTAAAATCCAGTAAGTAAGTACATACAAACCGAAACCTTAAGCCTGACAAAAAAAAATTGTATATATAAAAAAATGCAAACATCTGAAATGAAGTTCGCACTAGCAATATTTGTGAATACATTGCTATTTATTATTAATGAAGACACAATTTATTTTAAAATATGTGAAATTCTAAATTGCAACGGTAAGGACTTGGTTGACACAACATATTTAAATGAAATTCGTTATCTTTCTGATGATGATGATGATGATGATGATGATGATGATGATGATGATGATGATGATGACGAGTATAATGATGTTATGATTATGAAAAGGAAAGGATGACAATGATTTAAATAGAGGGAAAATACGACGCAATTAAAACACTAAGTTTTCTATCCAGTTAAGAAAGGCGTTGCATTCAAACCTCACAGAAACAGTATAATATAGTAATCATGTCTAATATAAGTTTAACCTATATAACGGCGTTATCAATTCTTAGTTCTTAACTTTGGCTAACGCAAGGTAAAATACAACATTAGTGCATCATAATAAATACGATTCTTGATATGTATAACTTAATAGAAATTAATACTAAAAGAAATAATGCTATCACAAAGAAACAGAGTTAAGAATAAGTAAATGAATTATTCAGTACCATGAAATATTATTAGTGCATATTTGAGGTTTACGAAAAACAGGATTACAGAAAGAATTCACCTGTAAAACTTTAAAGAGTACAGAGAAACCCAAAGTAGAGACCATAAATTTTAATAGTGTACACTTCCTGGTAAAGGCAACAGATTCTAAAGCATGTTCATTATGTTGATTACGATGAGGAGGAAAGAGAAGACCAAATAATGAAGTGAAACTCCGTTTTAAATACATTTTAATCATCAGAGAAGTTTAATATAACCGCAAGAGCTTCTGTGGCCTGTGGTCTGTAAGATGTCGGGTACATGAAATTAAGAATATATATATACATACAAAACTCTTTAAAATATTGCTTGGTGGAGTCTTTAGAAACTCAATTATGTCTAAAAGGCAAAACTTGTGAACTGTTTTACATTATTAAAATTAAAGAGCCGGTGTGGTTTTTATGGACAGCGTATACGCTTTCTAACCAAGCTGTTCGAGGATTCAATCCCGGTGTGGGCAATGGAAGAAATTTATGTTTCATCCAAGGAACAGAATGTTTTCCATTATTTAAGATTGTCTTGTGATATCTATGTGACATTCCATCGTGCGGATATCTGATGATCCGCATTTGTTAGATGTCTAGAGCAGTGGTTCCCAACCTCTTTTGACTGACATACTTTATGGAACGTCCACGATATCGCGACACACTTACTTGCTTTTTATTAGTAATGATACTGATATAACAAAAACAATCAGTGCTTTTCTTCTGGAAAAAAGGTGGTGGAACTCTGCGTAGAATATTTTATAGCAGACAGTGAGATAATTACTGTTCACTGCACGGGGATTTTGTCTTTTTAATCTTTTTTCGTCCGACTAAGACTTTCTGGGTGATATGCATAGACATTTCGCTAGCCCGCGCTACGAGCGTGCTAAGTAGTCCCGGCTATCGAGTGATTACTTGTACAGGATTCACATATCATATCGCTAACACTAGTTTATGAATACGGAAAACGTTAGTTCGCTGATCATCCACCGGAAGCCCGCGCTAAGAATGTCTATGAATATGGCCCTTAAAGTGTAAACGGAATTCAAAGAAACATTTTATTGAAAACACAGTTATTCACACATTTTTTTTCCATGACTATTACACTTTTACTACGTCATACTACTTTTCACCAATAAAACGGTACGAAAGGAAAACTTTCAAACAATCATGGCTGCTTATCGCACAATTTTATCGCGTCCCTAGCATTTGTTTAATTTTATCGCGTCCCTAGCATTTGTTTATTTGTTTGCCAATATTTCAAACTGCGCTGGTCTGGACATCAAAGAAAAAAAAAAACAGAAAATTACAAACCACTCCAGTCGATGCACAGCAGTTTCAAATATGACTCGCATTGGCATTCAAGAACAAGAATTAATAAAGATCACTGGTCATAGCTATGCATCTTCCCTGAAATCCTATTTACAAATAAATGAAATCGGAAATCCTGAATAAGTTGAGGAATACACCATGTAGGCCTACATCAACGAGTTCCACATATTTTACGCACAGGTCCAATATAACATCATCTGAACCACCAACCACTAAAACATTCAAATTTGAAAATTGTACATTCAATAATTACTCCTTTCAAAATTATTCATGTTTATTTTTTATGTCATCGTCGTTAATTAAAACTTTCTAACACTTGTATATATTATTAGGTTATGTTATAGCTTCTGCTATATGATATTATGAATAGTCACGTATCAGAGATTGTTTAATATTAAGATTTATTGAAAATCATCTGTCAAGTGACGTTGATTACTGAAATTCCGATAATTGAAGTGGTATGCAACTGCGTTAATAAAAATGAAACTGAATCAACAAAGCCTTCTTGACTAGTAACACAACCATCGTGATCTAGATCGAGAAGGCATTGCTAGTAATCGTCTACAGAGTTCAATGAAGATTCCATAGTTGGCACAACTGATAGCAAGGTAACAGCCTGAGAGGTAACAGCTAATCATAACACACTACTGCCATCTAGCGTAATATTTGTAATGTTGAGATGGTGCAATAATACATTTTAAGACAGTTGTATTTTCGTAAGTCAACATTTTATTGTATTGAAGTACTTCGTTACTTCTAATCTTTATATACTTTCTTCTAATCGTGTAATAGTCAATTAAATCCCACTGGAGTTTTGATTTTCTCTAGATAAAAACCTCTAGTGAGATTACTGTTGACAAAAAATGCAACAAAAATGTGCCGGAATGCCGTTCCAGCGCGTTCCGCTAGAAAAAAAGCACTGATAACAACTTCTATGTGGTGTCGGACATGCAGTGTTGTAGATAGGTCGATGTTAATACGCAATCGAAAAAAAAAAAAAAAAAAAAAAAAAAAAAAAAAACAAGCAGCAACTTGAGTGACATTAAAAAAACATAGGTATGTGTCAAAAATCCCAACCTATCTATGCTGGATGCCCGATAAAAGATTTTTATTATCGTTTTTGAAAACTCATCTATTTAAATTAATGTGAAGCCTACGTTTGGTTTTTTTTAGTAGGTTATTTTACGACGCTTTATAAACAGCTTAGATTATTTAGCGTCTGAATGAGATGAAGGTGATAATGCCGGTGAAATGAGTCCGGGGTCCAGCACCGAAAGTTACCCAGCATTTGCTCATATTGGGTTGAGGGAAAACCCCGGAAAAAACCTCAACCAGGTACCTTGCCCCGACCGGGAATCGAACCCGGGCCACCTGGTTTCGCGGCCAGACGCGCTAGCCGTTACTCCACAGGTGTGGACTTCTACGTTTGGTGGGTTGCACAAAGTTTCTCTATACTACGTTGCCTTATGGTTGACAGGCCAAGACGTAAATCTTCTTCAGTCTGTTCCTTTGTTTAGATTTCACTAGTTTCATAGTAGAAAATGCTGATTCACAATGACTTTGAAAACGGCAGTTCTAAATGTCTTTTCAGTTTATTAGGCACCATCGACTGATTTGACTAAACATTTCCGCATATGACACTCGGGATTTTGTTTATATTCATCTCCACACCACGTGAAACCTTATTGCAAGTATTCATCACTACATATATTTACGAAACGCAGTACGTTTTTGTGAACCCTGAGGGAATTTTCGCTCACATTATTTGAATTAGCACTGCTGTCATCTAACCCAGAACTCGATTCAGATTGTCTTTATCGAATTCAAAATTTGTCCATGATAAAATCTAAACAGTGTGACTGATCAAAAGTACTTTATCACCCGCTCAACATACTATAAAGTATACTGAAAATGATCAATATATTCTGAAGATTCTCAACTCTGTTTACTACTATTATAAGTGGGAAGAGTAAACGAATTACTAAGGATTGTTGCAGGTGTTCACTTCCATTCGAATTGTCGCCAGACAGAAAAATTGAATAGAGCATTGTTGCAAGTTTTCACATTTCATTGGTAAAGACTGTCTCAAAATAAAATGTACCATATCAAAGACTTCGTTGTAAATAAAAAATGCGTTGTAGAGAGACTTTCTGGATGGCATAAAATTTATTTATCAATTCCAAAATTTCGCGACACACTCCAAGGGACTGTCGCGATACACCGGTTGGGAACCACTGGTCTAGAGTACGATCAAATGCATCTCCCTTCCCCACCCGCAGGGAAAAGTAAGCTTAGTAAGAAAGAAAGATAATTAAATAGCCAGGAATCAACGACTTAACTGAACAATTAATGCTATCACTAAAATACGCGTACTATAGCCTATTTCAAATTGAAAATCAAAACATAAATTTACAGGAGGACTGGACTTGAAGTGATTGCTGAAGTTCATGAACGGGAATATGAGCCTCGTATCTTCTGCACGCTCCTGAATACGAGACATCGTTTTGCAAGCAACGCTTCTTGTGTATCATATTTTTGGGTACTTTTTTTTAATTACTTTACAACTGCTAAAGTTATCTAGCGTCTCGGTAAAATTAAGGTGATAACGCTAGCGAAATGTTTCTATCTTCCAGCACCGGAAGTTATCCAACTCTTAATGTGTTGAGGGAAACCTCCAGAAAATCCTCAATCAGGTAACTTTTCCCAACGAGGATTTGAACCCGGGCCCGTTCGTTTCACGGTTAGACATATTAACCGTTGCTCCATGACTGTGTATTTGGGGCGATTCAGTTAATGCTACGTCTTATACAGGGACATCATTTTATTTTTACTAACATATTTAATATTAACCAGGCAATACCGTTAGATCAACGCCGTTTGTTACCTCCTTCCACGACTGGAGTTCGATGATACTGGCATAATATACAAACAAATCATTTTACTAGATATAGAAAAGAAGAAAAGTAGTTCATCTATTTAGGTAAACTAGGAAATATCGAGATTTTGAGTTTGATAATTTTCATTAAGTTTTTGCTTAATCAAAATACAGTACAGCATTAACAATGAGAGTTTTTACCCACGAACTGAGCTGTCCATGTGGACGTATTCATTATGCAGTGTATATTATACTACAGTATCTAGAGCACATTAGCGTACAATATAAAGAATGAAGTTAAATTGAAAAATAATCATAATATGAAAATTTAAACACATTTTTGAAAAATCATGGCCGTTCATTTCGATACAGACTTTAGTTCTAATGTGCATATTATCGCACTATACACTACTGTACCTAATCCCAATTACCAGTTTCGTTCTTCGTACTAGTAACTCATGTTGAAATAATTCAGCAACTACTCTATAAAAGAGTACCTTACGTACTGTAAATTCAATCTTCACTACTGTCCGATCCAAAAAGATAAAATTACTCAGACATAGTATCTACTGTCCGTCCAAGTGGTTATGTCGTAGGGTCGTAGAAAGGGAGGAAATCACGTGACATTTAATTACTTAACGAGGCTCTTTTATTTAAGTTATTCTACACAGTTGTATATTATCACGCAGACGTCAAATTCCTAACAGAAATTAATGTTCTAAGACAGCCCAGCCACTAGCTGGCGAATAAAAGCTGGTGAGGGAAACCGGGATACGGCGTAGGCAAATGGACGACAGTATCTGTACAAAAATGATTCAATATTGAAAGCTCTTTCGTAACTGGAAAACGCGAACATATTTTTGGAACGTACTGTTTACTATAACCGTAATGCTACGTTTACACGGCGACAGTTTAGACAAGAGAGCTAGGGATTATAGCTGAGTATCACCGTGTAAACGGTTGTGAGAGCAGGTATCTCGTTGACTCTAATATCTAAATAGAGCGGCCTTGAAAACTGCTCTCGCCGTGTAAACACCCTGAACAGAGAACTCTCATATACTGTCAGCTCCCATTATAGCTACTCTAAATTAGTCAGCTAAGTTGAACTTTTTCATTAACTTTCGCGACTGTTGCGTACGAGATTGTACAAGCTAGCGCATAACTCTTGAAACACAGGTCTAAAGTAATAATCATGCTACGTTTGCACGGCGACAGTTCAGAACGAAGTTCTGAAGAATCATGAGAACTCTCTAACGGAGTGTTTACACGGTGACAGAATATAGCTTCTCTAAACCCATTAGCGAGCTCTCATGAGATTTAGATAATTCTAAACTCTTAAGTTACTCTCCGGAGCGTTTACATGGTGCAGACAGTTTAGAGTGAGAGAAAGTGTTGAGAGAGGGCATTTAGAGAAGAATAGACTGGTTAGTGCGTTTTTATGACATCATCATCCATCTAACTTCTGAGCAGTGTGTCAGCACTTGTGTAACCTGATCGCGCATAGCACTTGCGTTACTAATATTGTTGGGTGAGTCATTATTTATTTATTCGAATAGAATACTATAATTGCACGAAGGACGGAGTTGATAGTCTTGATAAAAAATGTGCAAATTATAGCTCAAGTCGGTACACGTGTAATTTACATTCTATGAATCAGAGATGCATGAAAATAATACCAATGGTAAGAGAAACTCAAAAAGTTTAGTTGTGTTAACATTGTTTCCCTACTTGATAACACGCCTCATAATAGTACATATAACCAAATTTGTTCATTGTTGAGGCGAAATGGCTGCTATAGACGACAGAAGAGCTTAATTTTCATGTGAACCAGTCGGTTATTAATGTGCAAAAGCATTACCGAACAAAGTTTGGTGCAGATCCACCCAGTGGGCGTAAAATCCGTAAATGGTACACAGATTTAAAGGCACGATTCTTCACAAGCGGTTGCGACTCCATCCATACCTACTACAGTTGCTGCAAGCCCTAATACCAGAGGACAAAATACTACGAAGAAATTTATGCACAAGTATGTAGACTTTAATTTAAAACGATGAAGAATTTATTCGTTCCGTGGTGTTTTCTGACGACGTCACTTTTCAACTTTCTGGCAAAGGTGAAGAGACATAACCTCAGAATCTGAAGATCGGAAAATCCGCGTACCTACGTAGAACTTGACTATAGGCACAGTCTAATACTTACAGTCACGCAACTCATACGTATAAAATATGCCAACATTTGACAGCTTGCGCGACAGTAGCCCTCTAGCGGCAGGCAAGTTAACAGTGTGCACACGACATATGATAACACATCAGAAAACGGCTTTTGCGTAATTTATTTTATATTTTTATGCTATACAGTAAGTGTATATGTTCTTATTAATTTTACTTTAGAATCCTAAAAGATTTTCACACTCAGTTAATCTACAAGTTTCAGAAGCTGGGAATAAACGTAATTCTTTCTGCTCCTTACAACTGAATCTTGGCCCTGATCACGTATCATGCTTTGAAATAATATAATTGTTCGTACGTGGACGGTTAATTCAATTCATTCCTAAATATATTTATGAATCATTGGAACTCTATATTTACTGTGAGAAGAGTCAAAATTAGTAGCTTCAAAATTGTAGGCCATATCTCGTAGGGTACATCGCGTGATGAATCCTCTCCCTATTTCCTGAGAAATTAACTATTTTCCATACTACAAATTGGGGTAAACTCGGCCGCTGAGGTAAACTTGAAAATAAAAAAGTGTAGGATTTAAACCTTAATATGACACTGAATTATAAAGTTCATTATTTTTCCATTTCTTAAGAACCGGTATTTCCTTTATTATTTCGAGTCACAAATAGTGCTGATATTATGGTGTAAATTTTTAATGGAAAGTTTACCGCATTTTACATTACATTTCCAATTTTCACACATAAGCTTAATTTTAACTTATCCTACCTACATAATACGTAATTTACATGCACTTACTGTTAATATGACGTAGGTGAGAACAAATAAATGAACACATAATTTTGTTGAAAAAATTGTAACTTCAATATTAACTCCGAAAATGTAGGCCTAATTTTATTTATAGAGCAGAAGTGGTGTAAGTCAAAAATGAGTTATGAGGGTTAAGTAAACATTCTGTAAAATACAGCGCAAAGTAGCAGTTAATATTGAATTTATTTAAACTAATAGTAGACAGTGAATAGCACGAAGGATATATTAATTGCTACTTTTCGTTGTATTTTACAGAATTTTTACTTTAACCCTCATTACCTAATTTTGACTTACACCACTACTGCTCTGAACGGTTCAAATAATCACTGGGAATGTAAAATCAACACCAATAACAGTTAACAGTCTTGCAAATTATTACAGAAAAGATTGCTTTTTATATTAAATTTAAAAAGGCTCTTTTATTTCTTGAGAACTTAATACGTCTGCCACATGAATCTACACCATGAGACGATTCCTCGTATAGGATAAGGAGGTTTTCATCAGATTAGTATTTCTTGTTAATATTCTTATATGGATAGGAAGTGTGGGCGTGTAAGAAAGTTCGAGAATGTGAGACGGAAGTAACAGTCGCTCCAAACTGTCTGCACCATGTAAACGGTCCGGAGAGTAACTTAGAGTTTAGAATTATATAAATCTCATGAGAGCTCGCTAATGGGTTTAGAGGAGCTATAATCTGTCTCCTTGTAAACACTCTGTTAGAGAGCTCTTATGATTCTTCAGAACTTCGTTCTGAACTGTCGTCATGCAAACGTAGCATGATTATTACTTTAGACCTGTGTTTCAAGAGTTATGCGCAAGCTTGTAATATCTCGTACGCAACAGTCGCGAGAGTTAATGAAAAAGTTCAACTTAGCTGACTAATTTAGAGTAGCTATAATGAGAGCTGACAGTATATGAGAGTTCTCTGTTCAGGGTGTTTACACGGCGAGAGCAGTTTTCAAGGCCGCTCTATTTAGATATTAGAGTCAACGAGATACCTGCTCTCACAACCGTTTACACGGTGATACTCAGCTATAATCTCTAGCTCTCTTGTCTAAACTGTCGCCGTGTAAACGTAGCATAAGACTGCTATGACTGTATATGCGGTCTTGGATCTGTGTGGAGGACGGTTGAACTTCATTAGTAGAAGGGGTGGGAGTGAAGTACATTCAAAAACTCAAGTACAATTAAAATTGAAGTAAAAATGAAATGATGTCCCTATACTTCTCTCTGCAACATATTTCCTACTACGATTGCCACACGCCTCTTGAGCCTCGTCGGACTAGTGTGAAGGCATGCTATAAAACCTAGCTCTTGATCACTTATTTGAACTAGGTTTGCACAGCGGAATAAAACAGATTAAGCAACTCTTCAGGGACAGAATATTACGACCCGAAATGTGGGAGACAGAACGTCTTAAGACAAGTCTAGTAATCCTGAATTATTATTCGCAATTCGTCTAGCGTGACTGCCTAAGAATTCATATCTGTCTCACCAAAAAACAAAAATTGCGTTCATTCAAAGACACTGTATTTACTATTTAGGACCTCGTGATATGACAATGCTGACCTTCAAAGCCTATTCTATCTTTGAGTTGTTCAGTTCTTCCTGATATGCAAAAAGTTGTTTCATTAACCCAGTTTTACTTCTCTGATGGTATTTGTCAGAATAAAATTATAATTAGTAAAAGCAAATTTTCATTTACTGAAAAAAGGTCTATAAGCTTTTGTTTCGAGTCCCGTCATCCTGCTTAGTTGTAGATATTTCATTTAAAGACGCTTCAAATAGTAAAAGTTATCACCATTTAGTCCCAGGCCGTGGCGTCGTGGTCTAAGGCATCTACCTAGGACTCGCGTTATGGAATGCGCGCTGGTTCGAGTCCTCATAGGGAAAGAAATTTTCTCATGAAATTTCTGCTAGTGTATGGGACCAGTGCCCACCAAAGCATCGTGATGCACTTTGGGAGCTACGATACTTAGCATAATCCGGTTGCGAATGTCAGTTATAACGGCTGGGGGGTTTCATCGTGCTAACCACACGATACATACGTTCTGGTTGGATGATCGTCCACCTCTGCTTCGGCATGTGGACGTGAGGCCAGCAGCCGGCTGGTCAGTCTTGGCCCTTCGTGGGCTGTAGATATTTAAATGTTTCTGTCTTCTCAAATTTTTAATCGCCTAGTTGTACTCGAGATTCTTTGTTTTTAACATTAGTGGTGCACTTGACAAATTTTGCTTTTCTTTTATTTATCTGTAAGCCAATATCTCTTGTTGGTCCTTCAAATTCCTTACAAGTATTTTCCAGAGCGGTACATCTTTTTGCTATCATCTGCAAAGTCCAAGTGGTGATACAGTCTATTGTAAAAGTCAATTATTTCTCCAATATTACTAAATATGGCGCTATGACTTTAACTCCACTAGTGAAGGAATGAATGGAGGAAGGAATGAAGGAATGAGCGAACGAGGAACGAACGAAGAAACGCACGAATAAATAAATAAATAAATAAATAAATAAATAATTTTTGCCCGTTTTAGCGAATATCTATTATTTTCCTACCATTTCTGCGTTAGTTCTGTAATCTTACTAAGAATAACCAGTTTTTTCCTCACTAATATCATTTGTATTGCTCTAATTCTTAACCTAATCGCCTCGTTTGATGAGTTGTGGTAGCGCGAGATTTACCACACCAAAATATTTCAGTAAAACATCTTAATCAGCGTCGGACCATCGGATCTGTGCCTCCGTAAGATATTCGAACTGAACCCTAATTCCTTCTCAGCCTCGGTAATTCATTTCTCTCCCTGCATTCCTATCTCTCTCTTTTCTTTCTCTCTCCCTTTCTGTCCCCCACTACTCACAATTTTGGCCTTCTTGCGGGACAGTTTACAATATTTGCACTTGCAGTCCAGTGTTGTCAACTCGACATGAATATTGTAGCACGGAGTGGCGAAAGAAATATTATTAAGCAAGTATGTAATAGCATTTTGCGATGAAGAAAAAAAAAACAGGTCAATATCTGTTTTCTATAAATCAAGAACGAAAAGAGCAACTGATATCACAGGTGAGGCTTATTTTATTTCCAATGATTACATACTAAAATTGCTTACTTAACTAATACTAATAATGCAACAATTTATGTAATTTATACAGACAGGTCAGAGCTCCTAATAAAGAAAATCAGGACAGAGGGAGTCTGCGCAGGAGATGAAAAGCTAGAATCACCAGAGAAGAACAGACCAAGAGAACTTTTAATTATTGTAGATGATATGAACCGATGTATTTTAAGAAGAAAGGTACAAGAATTTTATACCGTTCAGAAAGAAGTTTCAAGATTGAAGAAATTACTGAAGCTTGCGAGAGCAGCAATAATTTCCAAGGTTGGAGAGAAAAACTACGGAAAGTGATTCGAGACATGGGATTTAGGTTTAAAAAATGTAGAAATACAAGACGTATTTTGATTGAAAGAAATAATATTGTAACATGGAGGACTAGTTATTTATGACACCGTTTGACGGAAGTTTGGCAACATCCCTATTCGACAAGGTTCGTGGCCTGCTGTTTAACGTGGTGGGAGGAAAGCTGGTGGAATGGAGTGAGTACAGGCGTTAAATTTTCCAAGCGCTAAAAGGGCACAGATCCGACGGTCCGACAATACATAGGCTACTTTCGCCAAAACATCTGATAAATTTTGTATCAGAAATCCTGTAGAGTAATCAAATTTTTAAAATCACATTGCAAATTCACCGGAAAATCTGAGTGCAGGGAAATTAAATATTGCCTATAAAAGTCCATTGGGTCTGCTGCTTTGATGATGCAAGATCACTGCTTTATAAAAGAATAGAGGAGCCAGGGTGTTGTATGCAAAGGTTATTATTCAACGTAGGCGAAAAATAGTCGAGGACGTTTGCCTGGAGGTCTCTATTAAGGATAGGGTTTCTTCACTCCCTGCATAGAGCTCCATTTTTTCGCATAGGCCTAGAACCCATAGAACAGTGATGTCAACTGATGCCCATAGGAGCAAGCGCGCGCTTTAGAGCCCAGGAGAGCCTGAGCGCTTTACAGTGGAAAGGAAAGAGACAGACGAAACAGGTAGTATATTCCGCTTGGTCGAGCTATATACAGGGATGGCCAGCACTGATTCAATGGATAAAGGGAAGGGAACTTATTAAAACTGTATCCATGTTAATTTTTAGATTTGTCTGAGAAGTATAAGTGCATTATAAGAATGTAAGTTTTAATTTTAATGCTCATTTTTCACAAGTTTGCTTTTTTATTCAAAAAGGAATATTTTCTCAACTTTTTTTTACAGAAAAGGGAAATTTTCAGATATGTTTGTTTAGTAGCCTTACAGGTACTAAAACAATGTTTCGTGAATCTAATATATCGTAAATACGTATTACTGAAGATAGTGAATTAAATTGTTTGAAAATATTCGCATGGAAATTGTTTCTAAGGATATGAATTAACAAAGCGAATACTGTAATATCACAAACAAAATATATGTGTCTATGTGTTGGTAAAAAGTCAGCTCTATAACTTGTGCAAATTTTGAGATAATTTAATATTCTGATAACAGAAAGTTGCGCACCAATATCACCTAAAAACATAATGCGATAAGAGTTTTATTATGGAATATTAGTTACAGTTAAAACATATACCTAGACAACTTTGCTTTGTACTATAATATTATTTTGATTACTTTTATAAGGCTAAAGATACCATCAATATCAATTTCAATTTATCATGTCATATTCAGTGTCTTTCTTTGGGATAACACTTTCTTTATCAATGATGTGTTTAATTCACTTAATACAGTATAGTTGTAATTATTATGGAATTTATGTGAATATTCCTTCTTTACCCTTTATTATGTTATTAACATTTAAAACACAACTGCAATATTAGGCTAAGAAATAGGTGTTAGTACTTTTGTTTTATAGACAATATAGAAAATAACAAACAGAAAGAAGCCATATAAAAATAACAACATAAAATTTCACGTTTCGTTTGAAGTTTGTGCACCACTGTTTTCTTAATCCAAAAGACTGCTTATTCCTTCTAGCATACCTAGCGCTTAATGCCCGCGTACAACGTCAAGGTCAGAAAAATGCGCTTGCTTTCACATCACTGCCATAGAAGAATTTAATAGCTCTTTAAAATACATATCTCTAGCCCATGATTGAACCCACAAACCTCGGATGCACGGTAAGCACAAGGCCACCGAAGATTATTTCAAATATGTAACACAGCATTCCTGGAATCACGGATTCTATTACTTAAAAACCCATCGCTGCCGGCAGAGCAACCAATGACCACGAAGGATGACGTTGGCGTAGTTGCTACCCTGGGTTCCATCAACGCAAGTGGCAGAACGCAAATGTGCAATCAGATATAACGAGAGATGAATATTGTGATTTATTATTGTGTTTACTTTTAGTCAGTTCGTCCTTTGGTCACAATTCCATTACCCAGTTATTTACTGCAAATATTTGAAGTAGTACAATATATCGGAATGGACTTCGGTTTATGACAACAAACAATAAACTCTCTGCTATATTTCGTATTTCGTACCATCAAATAATTTCTGTTATAGAGGTGCACATAAAATTTGCATCATTTTACTGCAAATAGAGATGCAGTACTGTTGAGTATAAGTAAACAGTCGTACCAACCACCCCCGTCATTGAAATTAATGGTTATTCTAAAATTAAAACAATGTTCAACATTGTTTTGTTATTGTTCGTATCTGTCTAGACTATAAGGTCATTCAATTTAACGAACTACAGATGTGTTTCTAGGATATATTGATAGCAACAAAGTACATTTTCCCAAATTACTGTCCCTTACAAAAGTGTCTTCGTAGTAGGGCATTTTTAAAGGGACATTCTAATGCAAACACGAGCATTTTAGAACAATTTTTGGTCAGGAAATTAGCTAAAACTCTTTCTAAAAGATAGTAGCTATAGATTCAAAATTATTATTATTAATTTAATATATAAATATTAAAAAAAATATATTATGTTATAAGGCAAACTCGGCTAATTTCGCAGTATTAAGGTTTTCTGTCTATAATTATAACCAAAAATGCTTCAAAAAATTCCTTCATGCAGCAGTTAATCACTAGATATAATTGTATTGGTTGGTATAAAAATTTTATTTTTTATGTGTATCCCAACAGGGAAAAAACTCCAGGTAAAACATGAGATCATATGTGTGTGTTTCAGAAACTCTTGTAACTTCGCTGCACTGCTAGGGTAATTTCACAGTAGTACTTGTGCATTTTTCAAGAATCCTCTTTTAGCTCAAAACATGTTTTAATGTAATCTAAACTTCAGTACAAGTTTAGACACATTAGCAAACTAGGCAATAAATATAGAACAACTGGGTTTGAATTATTAACATTAATAACAGGAAAAGGCTTGCATATTAATTGTAAATTAATGAATTTATCTAACACATATCTGCATTAAACATCATGCTAAAGATAGAAAAAAAAACATTATGAGAACTATTCAGGCCTAATTCGAATCTGTTTTCGCTGTCAAGACAATTGTTGTTCCTCCTTTCTTTGCCGTTGTTTGAAGGTGGACAGACTTTGCTCCTTTTGGGAACACAATTTTGTTAGGTTTGGTAACAAATGAAAAGCCTGTTTCATCTAAATTCCAAATGAGATTAGGCTTGGTACTCAGTTCTGCATTCTCATACACACTCTCTAGCACATCATAAAAATCATTCAAATTCAAACGAGTTGAGGCTGCTGCTCTATGGTAGGACAGATTTTCTGCCTGGCGATACTTATTCCATAACGCTTCTTAAAAGAAGTTCGAATCTGCGTGCCACTCGAACTTTTCTGCCGGAAACTAGCGGAAACTGGTTAAGAAATTGAGTACCGGCAAAAGCATAGGCCTATTACGAACAAACTATTTCAGATAAAACAACAAATTAATCAGAAGAACGTGGAGAATTCGTTAATCACAGTGTGGTAATTACAGTTCTGAATATCTCGACGATATACTGTCCAGAAACACACCACTGCAAATTTACTCACTCTATCTAAGCAAACACATACCTACTAAAGCAGGTAGTTGTATAACTTTCGCCAGAATGCGTTGCAATAGAACCTTCCGGCATGAAACATCCCCGACAGGGTCTGGCATTTATCCGTATTTTTGTAAGGTCAAACAAACACGGACAACTCCACATCTAATTAATATATGTGATACTGTGAAATTAGACGTACTGCGAAATTAGCCGAGATTGCCTTATTACGCCGAGTTGAGTGAAATTTTAGAATTTTAAACAACAATTACTGATAATATTTCCATATAAAACAGTTCAACTCTTCCGTTTACAGAAACGATCAATTTACCTATTTCGCCATTTTTTTAGTTCCTAGCGGACACTGTCAAAAGGCATGCACATTTCTTAGAAGTGCCAGCACTTGCCTTTGTCACCGTTAAATCAGTTCTTATTTTTTCAGTATTTGTCTTTGTATAAAATGCTATTAGCAATGGGTTTCATATGAATTGGTTGAAAATTTCAGAGAATATTCTAAGTACAAACATTAGAATTTGAGACAGGCTTTATGCCAAATTAGTTTTAGTATGACCAGCCTCATAGTCTAGTGGTCTGAATTTCTCGCTACAGCCGGGTACGATTCCCGAATAGAGCATAGGAATTTTTATCCGTAAAAGGAATTATTCCTGTGTTCCTCCATAGTCTTTAAATTAGATTAAATTTAGATTTAAGACTTCTCTTGGCACCACATAATCATAATCATCTTATTATATTATGGGGGAATATAACTCCGCCTTCGAGGTACCTCAACTTGAAAAGTGGGTTGCAGAAGAACCACTGCTAGAAAAGTGGACCGAAATGTCGAAAGACAACAAGATAGCATCAGAAAAAAATGTTTTAGCATAAATGTCCATAGATTAAATTATAATGATGAGGAAGTGTGTTGTGTCGGAGGAAGTGTGTTGTGTCAGTATAGTGTGTAGTGTCAGTGAAGTCTATTGCGTAAGTGAAGTGTGTTGGTGTCAGTGAAGTGGCTGTGCAATGTATTTGAACAGTGAAATGTTTAGAAGTGTTAGTGAAATCAGGTAGAATCAGTGCAGTGAGTGAGTTGACAGCGAAATAAGTGTAGTGCCGAAAGGTACTTGTGCAGGTATGAACCTGTCACACTCGTGGGTCTTAGTTCGAACTTAGGGTTAAGATACAAATTAGATTTAATTTAAATGTTATTTTAAGTGACCATGCTTCATTTAATTTAGGATGCTCATTATTATTATTATTATTATTATTATTAATTATTGTTTTTATTAGTTGTGTTTATTATTAATTGTCATTACTGAGTGTAATTAGTTACCACTGCCACCGGGTATATACCCATTTGCAGTGTGAATAAATACATACATACATACATACATACATACATACATACATACATACATACATATTTTTATAATGTGAGAGCTAAAAATTTATGGATAATAAAATAGAGTTAAAATGTTAAAATACCACAAAAAGTTGTGTTTATATTCGTGCGAAATCTATCTATGAAAAAATTTCAGCTTTATGAAATTAAAACTGTAATGTAATGACTTTTTATATCGAGTAATAATAATTAACAATTAACAAATTCTAATAACTTGAAAGCAATAAAACCACAGAGCCAATATTTGGTACAGTATGTAATGATAACAGTGTAAACATGTTGGTAAATATCCCATAATAATAAATTTAAAATTGCACAACTTGAAAAGTTCAGTCATAACTCAACACAAAGAGGTGAGCGTGGTTAATGTACCTATTTATGTCTATAAAGTAATATTCGACAATACAAAACAAACAATAACAGGAGTTATAACTAATCAAATAAACAGCGTTTATTATTGCAAGACGAAGAATAGACAATGCAAAAATATTATACAAGGAACAAAATTTCTACCACTTCCCTGAAAGGGAGAGAGTGTGTTATGTTTAAAATATGTATAATATTTGAAAAGAGAATGAAAAAATCACACAGTTGTAAGACAAGAGTGTAGTTCGTTTAATATTAATCTATAAAACAAATTTTAAAATAAAATTATATTGTATTCCATTGTATTGTATTTATTTACATTCCACGGTATTCGTACATCGCTTCACAGTTATAATATGGAACACGCCAAAAATCTTAATCCACACATCAAAATTGTCTAAGGAAATAAGTACTAAGAATTGGGCACACATAAGTGAGTTATTCATTTATCTCTCCACCAGTCACCATAGCAACCAGTGTTTTGTTTTATTTACATTATTACATTGGAATTTCTTATTTTAGTTCGTCAGATAAGGAGATTGTCATTTGTAATGGAGAATTCGGGTAACTTCAATAGCGTATAACAGAAATCGGCAAATTTGTACTCACTATATCACTGAACGAAAGCCGCAATACATAAGATGTAATATCAATAGAGGAGTACAGAGCACTCCGTTCGGATCCCAGTGGCGGACTCTTAACCCAATCATCTGATGTAGACTACACAATATTGATTTATAGATGGACAGATTATATTTTATTTCATCTTTATTTTTACAATGCTGCAACAACCTAGGAAAATATATCACAAATTGCCAGTCTTAATACAACTCGTAAATTTTCGTCTGCTAGTCACGATCCTTGTTTAGATATTAGAAAAAAACAAGTTAGTGTTCCGAAATGTATTGAATATAGAGGCAGACATAGCAACTATTTAGGGTAGCGGAAGACGACCTATGATAGGAGTACACATAAGTTATTATTATTTTTCTATGGAGAGCATTTTAAATGAATGTAAGTGGTGTGTTATACAATGGCAACGTTTTATGCGCTCACTTATTTCCAACTGTCTTATTAACACGTTAGTCCATCTAGTAGACTTTTTAAACTAAAATGTTGTGTGAAGTTGAGAAAAACAGCAATATTGTAAGGATTTCAAACATTGAGATTTTAAAACTTCAATTTTTTTCATTCTGAGAACAGGTTATGCGTGTTTTTAACATTATTACACTTTAATACCGTGTAGAATGTTTTTCTATACATAAATAATATTTGAATGTCATGTAGTATGTTTCTTCATTGAGAAATGAAAAATACTGTGTTCCTTAGACAATTTTGATGTATGTAGTACTACAAAGTTCTAATTATAGTCACAGTCTAGTTGAAATATATACAGAAGAAACTAGTACAACACAAGGGCGTAGTATCAAGGCAGAAATATTCATGCACCGTGTTTGAATGTCATAAATTCACCTACAAAATAGAAGGCGAGAGAAATTAGTTATTTCTTTCATTTGTTCCTAAATAATAATATGATTAGACTTTGATTGTTTATAGTCATAGAAAGGCTATTAAAAATTTTTACTGACATATAAAGCACCTAGATATATACTTAAATAACAAACTGGGTTGGGAGGAACAAGTCACTAATACCACAAGGAAAGCCTGGAAAGCACTACATTTCTCTATACGTATTCTGAAGAAATCTAAACGAAGGTCAAAAGAATTAGCGTACAAAACTCTTGTTCGCCCAATTATGGAATATGGAGCAGTAGGTTGGGATCCGTACAGACTAAACCAAATCGATTCAATAGAAAAGGTTCAACACAAGGCAGCAAAATATGTCAAAATGGGAAAGGGACATGGTGAAGAGATAGTAAAAGACTTAGGGTGGGAATCTCTAAAATCAAGGCGACGAAAAACCAGACTCACCGCATTGTTTAAGGAACAAATGGGACACAAAGCAAGGACCAACACGGACGTGGTAAAATTTTCCTTTGTTAACCGCACAATAGTAGACTGGAACAGCTTACCTGCGGCGATCTGTCAGGGTGGTCCTCTCAAAATCAATACATTTAAGGAAAGGTTGAGAAGATTAGACTGAAAATGTAATTGTAGGTGCAGTGTAAATATCTAAGTTGTGTCATGTAATTAATTAAGTTGATATGTAATTAATTAAGATGATATGTAATTTAGTTGATATGTAAATAAATTAATGTGATATGTAATTAAGGTGATATTTAATTAAGTTGATTTGTAATTAATTAAGGTGATACGTAATTACTTAAATTGGTAATAGTTGGGTGAAATAGAAGTACTTATAAGTTAGGTTTACTTTTGTTTATTGTAGGCGTTATTATAGAATAGTGTTTATTTATAGTCCTAGGTTTATTGCATCTATTTATTTATAGTTAGAAATTTTAGGTTTTTTTATTTTTTCTTTTATTGCTGTAATTATTGTAGAATTATAATGGTATTATTGTATATTATATATCACTGCCACCGGGTGTATACCCAATTGTAGTGTTAATAAATACATACATACATACATACATACATACATACATACATACATACATACACTCCTTTTTTATAGCACGATAGACCTGCCGATCATTAAACCAGTGATTTAAAAATATATCAAGAATATTGTTTATCAGACGTGCATCTCGTAGCTGCCGGTACACCACAAAATGAGATTTTGATTATTCAATAACTTGTAAAACAGCCGTTGTTCACGAACTTCAGTTTCAAATGCAGCCTTCATTTGGGTAAAACTTGCGTTGCACAATATCGGAACAAAGAATATTACCAGAAGTTCTACCATTTATCTTAAAACAATTTAATACCACTATTACTCCCCATCAGACCTCCTTAATTCATACCATTTTATTTCACAGAAATTTGGTAAAAGAGTAGCATTGGCGTATTAGCTTCGATAATGTGGGACGGATATGGCAAGAGCTATGAAACGCTATAACCTTGCATCAGTGCCAAAAGTGGATGCCCAGTATGTGATATTCACTAATATAATGGAGAATTACCCTTCGCTAGTCTACAAACACACTTTAGAACTGAATAATTTCAAGGAAAATTATTCAGGAGCTGGGTACCGATCCCGGGACCCTTCGTTTAGCGCACGAATGCTCTAACGACTGAGCTACCCCAGGAACTATACACGACACCGTCACAATATTTCCTTTATATCCAGATAACTCAAATTGGCTGACAAGACGCCAGAACTCAACTTTGAGTGCACACAATTCTGTGTGACTTAAATTGTGGGGTCCTGTTGACGTACCTCCAGTAACGAATATCTGGCTTTCATTTAACAGATTTCGTAGAATAACAATATAAATGTATATTCCATTAGCTCATAAGTATTTTGTGGTTTGATTTGGTGGCGTGATATATATTAAATATTGGTGTTTAGGTTTTTAGACAGTGCTTGTTTATTTGTACAGACCATTGCAAGCATGCCAAAACAAAAGGAATAACCTGTGGATGTGAAAAAAGCTGTTTTAAACGCTTTAAAGAAGAGAAAATCGCAGCCTAGCGTTGTAAAGATTTTGGTATATCACAACAACTCATAAGTGTGTGGAGTCGACGGTAAAAACAAAAATGGTCAGTAGACAATAAGTCAACGTCTGATAGTCCTCGAAAAACAACAGTGAATGATTTGTAAGCAGTCGTTTGCTGATCCACGAAAATCTGCTTGAGAAATTAGGGATGATCTAGAGCAGCATCATAGACTGAACCTACATGTCTCTACTGTGAAATGTCACCTAGTACCTGGTGATTTAAATGGTAGACGAAAACCACTCATAAATCCAAGAAATAGGAAGGCCAGGTTAGAGTTTGCAAAAATGTATCAAACATAGGACATTACAGACTGGCATATGGTGTTATAGGGTGACGAGAGTAAATTTAATTTATTTTCTTCTGATGGTATGTACGTCGACCAAAAAACCAAAGAGACAACAAAAAGTAACAGGTACCAACTATTAAGCATTGTGATGGTAGCATCATGGTGTGGGGATATTTTTCTAGAAGTGGAGTTGGTCCTGTAGTCCAAATAGAAGTAAATTTGGATCGTTTCATGTATAGTGACATTTTAGAAAAGAATATGGTTCAACATGAGAGGAAGAATATGCCAGGTAATTGGATTTTTCAGCAGGACAACGATCCAAAACATACTTCCAGCCATTTAAAAAATCTTTGCAGATAAAAAAAAAACAAACTTTAGGATTGGTGAAGCCAGAGTCCGGATTTTTATCCTACTGAACATCTCTGGTATGAATTTGATACTCAAATAAGGATCAGTTCTTTGCTGCTTTATTGGAAGAATGGTCACAATTTCCACTCGAGCAATAGCAAAATCTTGTGGATTCAATACCAAAAAGATGTGCTGCTGTGATCATAGCTCTGGGCTGTGCAACGAAATACTGATTTTTTTCTTAGAGTCCAGAATATTTTTGTTTTATTATTACATACTTGGACTTACAAATTACTTTTGATCGAGAAGAATTTTAAATAATTTTTAGGCAATATAACTCTGCTTAAACTAAATATATAGGGTGTTTAAAATATACGGGGCAAAATTTCAGGTATGTATTTTCCACATGTAGACAATCAAAATAGTTCATTACAACATGTGTCCGAAAATGCTTCATTTCCGAGCTATGGCCTTCACAACATTGAAATTCACCGGAACGTTTTTCTTTCCACAGGTCGTTGTCATTACAGAAGATGTTCAAAATGTCCACCTCCTGCTTGAATACAGACCTCACATCGATGTCTCATTGTCCTGCGAACACGATCCCAAAGTCCAGGAGTATTGCGTATGTCCTCAGAACATGCCAAAATTCGATTCCGAAGGGATTCCAAATCAGGCACCGGAGACGAATAAACCAATGATATTAAATGGCCCCACAAGTAGAAATCGAGAGGGTTCAGATCAGCTGAGCGTGGAGGCTAAGCAATTGGGCCACCTCTACCTATCCATCGATCAGGAAACCTTCGATCCAAGTACCGGCGAGCCGTATGACTGAAGTGTGCAGGAGCGCCATCATGCAAGAAGTGAATGTGTTGACGATTGATCAGTGGAGTGTCTTCTAAAACATGAGGTATGGTGTTTTGCAGGAAGTTTGTATACGCCTGCCCCGTAAGTCTGTTTACAAGTATATGGGGTCCAACTAATCGATCACCAATGATACCGGCCCACATGTTAAGGGAGAACTGCACCTGGTGATGAGATGGAACAGTTGCACGTGGGTTTTCATACGCCCATACATGCTGATTGTGGAAATTTGTTATGCCATCTCGTGTGAACTGTGCTTCATCTGTAAATAATACTAAGGCAGGAAAGTTCGGATTTACACCACAATGCTGCAAGAACCACTGACAGAACCTAACTCGTGCAGGGTAATCTGCTGGTGACAGGGCCTGTACACGTTGCAAATGATAAGGATACAATTGATACTCTTTCAACAGTCTCCAGACAGTCGTATGAGGAACATTGACTTGCAACGCTACCATTCGTGTGCTGATAGAAGGAGTCATGTTCACAGCCTCCAGAATCTCCTCCTGTACTTCTGGAGTTGTAGATCTTGGTCGTCCCCTTCCCAAACCAGGAGAGATAAATTTTCCATACTCGCACAGACGGTAATGGAGACGTACAAATGTCTTCCGATCTGGACATTGTCTCTGTGGGTACCTCTCCTGGTACAAACGACGAGCCAGAGCAGCATTGCCGTCCGCCTTACCGTACATGAAGTGTATCTCTGCCAGCTCTTGATTTGAATACATGTCGCACAGTCTAAAGCCTACACAATACTGAATGTAACCTTCGCCTCGGAATGAACTGTCAGAGTGCCCTCTTAATGTCTCCTTTGACGGCAACGACCTGCGGAAAGAATAACGTTCCGGTGAATTTAAATGTTGTAAAGGCCATAACTCGGAAATAAAGCATTTCCGGACTCATGTTGTAATGAACTATTTTGATTGTCTACATGTGGGAAATACATACCTGAAAATATGCCCCGTATTTTTTAAACTTCCTGTATTTTCGTATTAAATGGATTAGAAATACATACTTTTCAATTATCCACTTGCATTTTTCTCTATTCAATACTTATCTTTATCTTATCCTCTGAAGTTAAGTATTTAGGCATAATTTTCGATAATAATTTGAGATGGAACCAACACATTAATTACCTTTGTAATAAATTACGTAAAATAATATATTATTTTGTTTTATTGAGGAATTACTTGTCAATAGGTTTATTACGTACAATATATTTAACTTTATTTCAATCGGTAATTATGTATGGAATTATAGGATGGGATAGCTGATTTAAATCCAATTTTAATGCACTTTATTTATTACAGAAGAAAATAACTAAAATATATCTTCATAAACCTATTGATTTTCCATCTCAAAAATTGTTTTTAGACTTTAATGTACTTAACATAAGACAAATAAAATTCATACATAAAAATAGATATAATTTTGAATTGTATTCTCATAGTTATGAAACAAAAGCAGGAATTCTTTAAGATTGTTTGAACCAAAATTCAATACTGTTACAGTATTTAATCATAGTAGTCATTTAGGCCCAAGAATATATAACATTTAAATTTAAATATCCTAATCTTGTCAATTATAATAGTTCTAGTATTAAATTGAAAAAGTTAAGTGTGTATTTTATAAAAATTGAAAAATTGTAAATTTAAATTTATATATTCTAATTGCATAGTAGACATAAGACAAATTGCATTGTATACTTATTAATTTCAATTCAGGAATCCGCCCCTGAGCACGAGTTCTACTCTTTCAGGGGCAAGCTGAAGTTTTTCTGTATATATTATATTTTATGTTACAATTATTAGCAAAATAAATAAATAAACAAATAAACAAATAAAACAAACAAACAAACCAACAAACAAATAAATATAAATAAATAAATAAATAAATAAATTTGTAATTGTGGCATATGTTTTCTACGCAATACTTTTGAGCACTACTGTACATCGCTTTACTTCAGTGCGACAGTTTTATTTTTAAACAATATAAAATATTTATATACTAATCACTCTGTTTATCTTTACATAATATAGCGACAATCCATAATCTGAAAGTCTCTAAAAAAAAAAAAAAAAATCAGACGTGTGTTGATTGAAATATTCAAAATATCTTTAAATTGAGACATTCATAAACAGTATACTACTCAAGACAGTTAGCTTTTTTTAAACATCTAGGCTACGATGTTTCGCATTTACATAGGTAGAACCGAGAAACTAAGTTACAGAATTTTCTAAATCTGACTGGTTTATTATTAAAAAAATAAAGCAATATGAAATAAAATAAATATCGCTGTCGTCGTAGGAATAATCTAGATCTACGGAGCAACTTGGAAGGACGGTGTGCTAAATAAATGATTTAATTATGTTAGAAAACAAACAACTTCAAGAAAGCTAATTTTATTACCAATTGCGTGATGTTTCTGTAGACTATCTTTTCCATCCATCAATTGACAACGAGGCATACTGGAGAACTTCGGAGGTAACCATCTGGATTCGGGCTCTGTGGATACATTCAGATGCGGGTTTGATTCCCGCTTAGGTTTCTAAAAGTATAAGGCGATTGCCAGGTGATCTCAGAGCGAATCTCTGATACATATATCACCAGATACCTTCCTTCTATCACATATTTCACCCCTGATAGAAAATCTAGCAGCCGATACTGAGTCTTTAAATATTTAATTAATAAAATTTACGTCGAGGAAATTATTCTTGCGTGGCTCGATACAGGTAGATAGCTTTGTACAAGTGCAACGAGATATGGATGCTTTCTGCGTATTTCGAAAATGTGTCTGGAGCTCGTAAGCCTGTCACGATGGAATAAAACTATTTATATGATATTTGCAAGGGATTTAATCCAGCTCACTGGCATGTAGCTGTTACAACAATGTGGTGGAAAGCGAAGGGATGTGTAATCCATATTAATGAGTGGAGAGAGATTTTAGGTAAATCCGGAGAGAGAACACCCAGTGAGAAAGGTATCAAAGACTCAATAACATCTAAAATCCAGTCATGGATGAATGTTCACGACCGCCGTACTCAATGAATACCTGAAGCCATTTAAATCGTGTCCCGTCTTTACACACTAAATGCGGTGCATTATTTGCTCATACTTCAGCTCAGAAGGTATTAAATTCAAGATTCAGACTATCTTTAAGTGCAAGTTTTAGTTACCTGTAGTATTTATTAATCGATTATTTTACCTCGATTATCGTTAGAGGACGGTGAACTTTCAAATAAAGTAATAGGTCTACTCTTTAGAACAGCCTTGGTGTAAGGAAACAAATACAAGTGTTTCGTGTTGAAAACGTTTAACAAGGAAAACCTTAATTTCATTATGAATGTGAGTAGAGGATTTTTAATCCTCAACCCCACGTCATATTTTATTATTAATATTTACATCCATATATGTCGAAATTGTTCAGCAACATAGATATGCTATCCTCGTTTATTTCAGTTTACTTTAGAATTAAAATTAAAATATTTCTTGATTATACAGGGTGATTCACGAGGATTTACCGTCACTTACGGAGCTTATTTCCGAAGACATTATGAATCATATAAATATTTGTCCTAATGTCAATATTTTCAGAGTTACACTAATTTTAAGTTGTTAGTAAAATACCATTTTTATTTAGTTTTAAGGGTACGAAAATTTCACAAATAGAGAATCAACTATTCAAAAGTATCATTTCTTTAATTGGCTAGTTTTCTGAAGCTAAAAATGTGTTGTTATTGCTTTGTATAGATTTTGTTTTTGAATTTTTAACTAAAAATGACATCATTCTTACGCACTTCCCACAAACGTTTTTACAAACCATTAACTTTAAGCACCTGACTCGTTACAGTTGAATTTTTACAAAAGTGGCGTGATTTGTAACAATTGTTGTGATAAATGCGTAAGAAAATTTAATTTTGTACAGAAAAATCGAAAACAAAAATCTGTATGAAGCAACTATGGAATTCACAACACATTTTTAGCTTCAGAATATTAGTTAATTACAGAAATGATATTCCTGAAGAGTTCATTCTTCATGTATAACATTCTTTTACCCTTAAAACTCAAGAAAATGGTATTTTACAAAAAAACTTCAAATTATTGTAATTCTGAATATATTGAGCTTAGGACAAATGCTTATATGACATTTTTTACTCAGAATACTTTACACTCCGTAAGGAACGGTAAATCCTCGTGAATCACCCTGTATATTGATTATTTTGTCATGTTCACTGCTTGGATTCGTGAATGGCTCCAGCTGTAGAACACGTATTTATTTTATAGTTAGAATTATTTTCCAGTGAGTGTTTTGTTGTGAATAAATTTAACATGTACTCTGAAAAGTGAATAAATGAAACAAATTCAGCATAAGCTGTATGCAGGCTATGAGTAAAATGTTGTAAGTGCAAGAGTAATTATTTGTGTTTGTAAAATTAGTTTTTTATGCTTTCTACTGCAGCAAGTGATGAGACTTTAATTAATTAGTCTAAACATAATAATTAACACTTCATGCAATTACAATTTACTTTTTTTGTTTTATTTCAACGACAATGAATGTGTTCTCTGGTGATTGAAAAAATAAGAACACGGATACAGAATAAATAGTCTGCCATTGAACTAATGAAATAAATTTATTCAGTGTTTGAATATAGTGAATAAATATAGGTGCAATAAAAAACTTTTAATTTGCTGATAATGTATATAAAATGCATTAGGCTATAAAATATCCCCATTAGTAACAACAAATATTCTTGGGGTAAAAAAGACCCCAGATAAGTAGCATGAAAATCTAGAGCAGGTAAGTTAAGAGGGTTAAACAATCTTATAGGTATAAAAAAAGTACAGAGGTTAACAGAAAAACAACACCACCACCACCACCACCACCAAAAATATTCCTACTAAATTTCCATTTTACACATTTCATTTCTTATACGCGATAGGTTTGGAAGTAAACCCCGAAAATACGAATTATATGATTATATCTCGTGACCAGAATATTGTACGAAATCGAAATATAAAAATTGGAGAGATGGAAAAATTCAAATATCTTGGAGCAACAGTAACAAATGTAAATGACACTCGGGAGGAAATTAAACGCAGAATAATTATGGGAAATGCCTCTTCTTATTCGGTTGAGAAGCTTTTGTCATCTAGTTTGCTGTCAAAAAATCTGAAAGTTAGAATTTAAAAAACAGTTATATTACCGGTTGCTCTGTATGGTTGAGAAATGTGGACTCTCACTATGAGAGAGGAAGAGAGGTTAAGAGTGTTTGAGAATAAGGTTCTTAGGAAAATATTTGGGGCTAAAAGGGATGAAGTTATAGAAGAATGGAGAAGTTACACAACGCAGAATTGCACGGACTGTATTCTTCACCTGACATAATTAGGAACATTAAATCCAGACGTTTGAGATGGGCAGGGCATGTAGAACGTATGGGCGAATCCAGAAATGCATATACATTGTAAGTTGGGAGGCCTGAGGAAAAAAGATCTTTGGGGAGGCCGAGACGTAGATGGGAGGATAATATAAAATGGATTTGAGGGAGGTTTGATATGATGGTAGCGACTGGATTAATCTTGCACAGGATAGGGACCGATGGTGGGCTTATGTGAAGGTGGCAATGAATCTTCGGGTTCCTTAAAAACAATTTGGAATGAAGTAGGTATACGCTTGTAGGTCTGATGTTACGTGCGTTTTGCGATTGTAAAGAATGACGTAAGACGTTTAGTTCAAATATTTCGCTGATACGGATGAAAGCACAATAATTTCAGAATTTCATTTGGAACTGCAATTTGCAGCTCGCTGTTTGTAAAAAGTCTGTGCATTTGTAAAGATATTCAGCATAACTGTTACAATTACAATTTTATCCTCATTGTCTCAATAATTTCTATAGTTGCAAGGCTTAGTTAAAACAAATCAATAGCAACTGACGTCTCATACACTCTAAGTCGTCTATGCAGTTGAAAGAAAATGTTAAATATTTAACTACCAAATACCTGTCCTGCTTATTGCCATATCAACAAGTGTCGAAAGTTTCTTTGCGGCAATTAAGAAACTTTAAGAAACCATCACTCCATATCCAATTAAGTTGAACCACTACATTTCCGAGGTAATGCCGTGAATATTTTAGCTTTCACATTTTATAATAAAATGTAAAACTTATGAATGTATAATTCAGGAGACTGTTCTTTTGATCTTGCTAATTAATTCAGACACAAAGACATGAACAAGTTTTACAATTTCTCGCGCTATGAGGTTTCTCTTTCCTTTAAACTTGTATTACAAGAGAGTGTATTTTGTATTTAACTTTATCCAGAAAACGTGATACCACATACATTCATCAACAATGCAAATTAGTATGCAGAAAAACAGCCAGATTATGAATTTAAATATTACTAAATAAGAATTTTTAAATATACTAGACGCAAATGAAGGGTTCTGAACTATAGTGGGCCAAGCGCTATTACTAAAACCGTAGAAAACAAGAGTTATAATGAAGTTCTTACCATAATACAATGGAAATATATAGAAAGTAATATAAAGTATACACATTAAAACTAAATGATATATCAATCTTCATTAAACTATGGTATTCACTTAACTTTAACCCTTGCTTTCTCCGTTTTTAATAAATGGTGCTTGGCCCACTATGGCTTTGAACCCCTTCAAGTGATCCATTATAAGCAGTCGGATAAAAAATAAAAAAGAACGTGGTCCATCATTCACGACATTCTGTCACATGTAACTGTGACAGTAGTTACACAGAAGAAAAATTAGTAATATATAAAAATAAAAATAAATTTGAAGGAAAAAATTTACAAGAAAATACAAGAAAAATGCGAGAGGAAAATACATACAAATAGAATGAAACAGATAAAATCGAAACAAAGAGGAATAAAAATACTAGCGAGGAGTATAAGAAGAAAACGTAAAAGACGAAGAAGCAAAGAAGAAGAGATGCAAAAGGTGAAATGGAGCAAGGAGAAAAGGAAAATAGGAGAAGAAAAGAAAAGTAAAGAGGAAGCGAAATGCGATGAGGAAGAAAAATGCGAAAAGGAAGCAAAAGGCGAAGAGGAAGCAAAATACGAAGAGGAACCGAAAGTCGAAGAGGAAGCAAAAGATGAAGAGGAAGCAAAAGGTGAAGAGGAAGCAAAAGGTGAAGAGGAAGCAAAAGGTGAAGAGGAAGCAAAATATGAAGAGGAACCGAAAGTCGAAGAGGAAGCAAAAGGTAAAGGGGAAGCAAAAGGTGAAGAGGAAGCAAAAGGTGAAGAGGAAGCAAAAGGTGAAGAAGAAGCAAAATGCGAAGAGGAAGCAAAATGCAAAGAGGAAGCAAAATATGAAGAGGAAGCAAAAGGCGAAGAGGAAGCAAATTGCGAAGAGGAAGCAAAATGTGTGAGGAAGAAAAGGTGAAGAGAAAGCAAAAGTTGAAGAGGAAGCAAAATTCCAAGAGAAAGCGAAATATGAAGAGGAAGCAAAAGGTGAAGAGGAAGCAAAAGATGAAGAGGAAGCAAAATTCGAAAAGGAAGCAAAATGTGAAGAGGAAGCAAAATGCGAAGAGGAAGCAAAATATGAAGAGGAAACAAAATGCGAAGAGGAAGCAAAAGGTGAAGAGGAAGCAAAAGGTGAAGAGGAATCAAAAGTTGAAGAGGAAGCAAAATGCGAAGAGGAAGCGAAACGTAAAGAGGAAGCAAAAGGACGAAGCAAAACGTGAAGAGGAAGCAAAAGGCGAAGAGGAAGCAAAAGGTGAAGAGGAAGAAAAGGCGAAGGGGAAGCAAAATGTGAAGAGGAAGGAGGTGAAGAGAAAGTAAAAGGTGAAGAGGAAGCAAAAGGTGAAGAGGAAGCAAAATGCGAAGACGAAGCAGAAGGTGAAGAGGATGAAAAGGCGAAGGGGGAGCAAAATGTGAGGAGGAATCAGAAGGTGAAGAGAAACCAGAAGGTGAAGAGAAAACAAAAGGTGAAGAGAAAGCAAAAGTTGAAGAGGAAGCAAAATGCGGAGACGAAGCAAAGATGAAGAGGAAGAAAAGGCGAAGGGGAAGCAAAATGTGAAGAGGAAGCAAAATGCGAAGAGGAAGCAAAAGGTGAAGAGGAAGCAAAAGGCGAAGAGGAAGCAAAAGGCGAAGCGGAAGAAAAATGCGAAGACGAAGCAAAAGGTGAACAGGAAGAAAAAGTGAAATAAAATCATAACGTGGAAAAGAGCAAACTGCGAAGAAAAATAAGAAGAAAGAAAAGACTAAGATTTGAATTAAGAAGAATAAAAACTTGAGGACGAAGCAATGGTGAAGAGAAGGCAACTGGACGAAGACGAAGCAATGACGAAGAGGAAGCAAAAGGCGAAGGAGAAGAAAATAGTGAGGGAGAAAGAAAGAGCAAAAAAGAAGGAAAATGTGAAGCAAAATACAAAGAAGAAATGAAATGTGGAGCTTGAGAAAGCAATAGAAGAGAAGAATTATAAGCAACACAAGGATAAAATGAAGGAATGGAAACATTTTTCATGAGGAAAAAGCAGCGAAAACTAAAGTAAATTTTATTTAAGTCGAGATGGAATTTAGATATTCTTACAATATAAACCAGGAAAAAAAGTAAAATGTTAAGAAAATGCGAGACGTATATGAGGGGTTCACAACCAGAGTGGACCAAGTCCTTCTGAAATAATTTTGAGAAATCGAGTCAAAGTTCCTGGCTCATGCTTAGCAACCTTCAACTTCCATAGGAAATGCTGCCCTCTGTGGAGTAACAAATGAGTTATGGACTTTGTTTGTTATGGCAATGAATAAATCTAAGTTTTCTTCATCCGAGATTGTATTAATCCACAAACTGATCACTGGTGGACTTGGTCCACTCTGCTTGTGAACCCCTCATGTATCGATCAATATTATAACAAGGTGCGAGTTTAATACGTAACGGTAGGTTTTTTCTGGGGTTTTCCCTCAACCCAATATGAGCAAATGCTGGGTAACTTTCGGTGCTGGACACCGGACTCATTTCACCGGTATTATCACCTTCGTCTCATTCAGACGCTAATTAACCTAAGATGTTGATAAAGCGTCATAAAATAACCTACTAAGAAGAAAACTAGTTTCATGACTTCGTGATGAAAATGTGCTGTTTACTCTTTCTTTTCTTTCATAATTTACCTATTTGGTAGTAATTCTCAAGCATTAGTATTGTTATTGGGACAAAGAAAAGGATAATGCTTAATATTATATTTTTATAGTTACAGGGACATTTATCTCATTATTATTATTATTATTATTATTATTATTATTATTATTATTATATCATCATCGTGATTATTATTATTATTTATATTCCTCTTCTACCGTTGAGAAAACGCTACGTTATTAACTTTTTCCCCTTCGACTTCTTCTACGAGATTGGAGTAATTATACTACAAACCAAATTAATTTTGGCTCCTTTGACCTGACACTAAATATCTAATATGGAATTAACATGGCAACAACAATCAATTAAGGTAACTGAGACTATTACATTGTAAACTATTCGGGATTCAAACCCAAGTCAGAGGCTTCCGTGTAGCACAAAATCGACCTTCGATGTAGCTCTCACCACGACAGCTCTCGGCTACTTCCGTTTTTCAAAATGAAAGTACATTTGCGATCTATTTCCGCTTTTAAAACACAAAGACACGGCTACATTTTGATTTAGAACTAATGATCATCCCCTGAAATATATTACGTCGTAGTCATTACATACACTTTTCGGAATGATAATTAATGGCTATTCAAATATTTTCTTTTCCACTCTAAATCAACAAAATTGAACATTTTAATACTCTCTGCGACGCGGCGGTTTCAGCACAACTTCAAATGTGGATGAAAGAGATTGGATTACAACTCCATTTTGTCGGCTGCCCCGGTAGCTCCGCTCCGATAAGCTTGAAGGGTGTCACACGTATGTAAATGAAAGACGAGAGAAAAATGGATGTGCGATCAAATGACAGCGGAGGAACCACTACATAAATCGTTCTCTAAAAAGAGCTTTCACAAGTAGTGAGAAATGAACTCAAGATCCATGCTGAAATACGAAGCTTACAGAAAAATCCAAATCCTAAGTTTGCACTCCCACAAAAAGTTTGTAGACTGCAGGTGTTAAAGCAATTTCGTATTAGCATTGAATGAACATATATTTTTATCTATGCTGATCTGCGCCAAGCGCAGTCAAATTTAAGTACCACATTTAATACATTTTTAAGCTTGTCTCTATAAATTTATTCAATTCTTAATATGCAGGTTGTAGGCATACATATTTGATTGTATTAATTTTATAAAACATTTTATATATTTCTATAAACTTTTAAAATCTGTAATTGGGTAATGTGGGTGTTCTTCATTAAGTATTTGTACTTCGTTCCATACCGTCTAACAGGCGACGTAAACATTTCCGGCAGAGTTGGGAGAAGGAAAATTGCTATTCAAGCAACGGCAGAAGTCACATTTTAGACTTATCTTGAAGTTGGGCGGTCTGAAGCGTTCTATCCCCGACCAACTTCAAGATAAATCTGGAATGTGACTTTGCCATTGCTTGAATAGCAGTTTTCCTTCTCCCTTCATTTTCAGCTAGTTTTCACTTACGCAATTCAGTTACATCTAGAAATAACTATGGCTCTTTAGGAAATTCTAGTTTTGACTAATATAATTAAGTTAGATCTAGAAATAAGTTATTGTTATTAGTAAAAACCCGTTGTAACTATTTCAGAACGTGTTTATGCTTCATTTTTGAAGATCTAATTGTTACTTCTTTGAGGTTGTGGGAAAAATCTAGCTCTACCTACGAATTAATTTCAACAAATAAAATCGCAGAAATTCTGGTAGAATGAGATATGATAGCCTACGTTCATATTATCCATGGATTTTTCGTTTATGATAAATCAGCATCAGCCGCTACTAAATCGCTTCGACTTTCACGTATACTCCCATTTGTTTCTTTGTGTTTGTGACTGCCTACTTCGATATCCTTTTAGTGCAATTTTGAAAAATGGCTCACGTATAATATATTTAGGCCTATGTGTATTTTTGTGAATATAAACTGTGAAAATGGCAAGGGTTAAATAATCGAAAAGTGCGGTGATACAGCAATGGATCGAGCATATACCAGGACTCACCAGTGATGGAGAGTGATTTTTATCATTACTGTAATGAACAGATACTGTAATGTTATTAAAAATGTGTATGACGAAGATGGACTTAAAATAATGCAGAGCAGGGAGAAGAGAGCATCGTCTAACTTCTCCCCAGACAGAAAGGAAGCCCAAGAAAATTTAAAGAAACAGGCGAAAAGAATGAAACTGATTTCTGATACAACGCAACCTCCAGTTGGTGTAGGAGGTAACGTCATGATATGCATTCCGGATGTCGACAGGAGAAAGGCAGATTTGCGAAATATCATAGGAGTCTGCTTGAGAGAAATGACGACTTGTACAGGAATGAAACAAAGGATGGAATTTTGAATAAACGATATTGCAGGGAGGTTCACGAACTTCAAAAACTGATAGTGCAATTAATTTCAATAAACACCCGGTATGTAACACTTTCTTTCTTTCAGATCCGAACTTGATGTAAGTCCTCAAATTTTCTTGACACGAGAACAGGTTCCAGATGCAGAAATTCCAGATTCAAGGGTTCATCCGTTGTGCTTGCAAATAATAATAACAATAACAATAATAATAATAATAATAATAATAATAATAATAATAATAATAATAATATGTTTCGAAGTGGTGCTTGTGTATGAAAAAACAAAATTCTCTGCAACTCTAAATGTCACAATACTATGTCTTGTTGCAAGTGACTTGAGAGGAAAAAAAATAATAATATTGAGTTCTGTAACATAATTATTCGTAATTCAACAACAAAAATAGTAATGTTTAAGCATTCCCTAATATACTTATTTGTGTAATAAAACTATTTTGTGTTTCAACAACAATGACAATAGTAATAATAATATTCATGTACAAGTACCAATTTTTTAAAGTCTTTTAGTAATAAGTTATTTCTAGATGTTGGCCTAGCTGAATTATGTAAGTGAAAACTAAACATTTCCTCGGATTTTCACGGATTTCGCGTTCTGAAATCGTTACAACGGGTTTTTGCTAATAACAATCACTTATTTCTAGATCTAACTTAATTATATTAGTCAAAATTAGGATTTCCTAAAGAGTTATTTTTAGATTAACTAAATTACGTAAGTGAAAACTTGAATTTTCTAAAGAGCTTTGTCAGGACTAGAATTTCCTAGAAACTTCAGGTTTTGACGGATTTCGTGTTCTGACTGTAACATATATATTAATTCCTTTATTCATTCATAGGCTGTGTCCAGTTACAATGTTCAGCTGTAAAACAAGTATTCATAATTAATTTCTACAATCTGGTATTACAAACATTTATAAATGAACGAAAGTTGAAACATCAGAACCGAAATATATTTTATATATTTCAATATTAAGTCATATTCAATTGTGAATATTCAAATTTCAATCCTTTCAATAGGTTGTCGTATTATTTACTTCTAAACTCATTTTAATTTTGATAGAATATTTGTTTCTTTTAAAAAGTGCAATTTAAGTATTGAAAACTCTGTGAAAGGAGAACAATATTGAGCATTGGTTTTTACTATTTCGCTGAAATAGTAATTTATGCTACTAACTAGTGTCTAATCTTGGTAATTATGGCACCAGTGAATATTTGTGTAAGCTCACGCGCTAACTTTCACGAGTGTTTATAACGAAGTTTAAACACCTGTTACATACAACGTTTTATGTTATTCTAGCATTAAAATATGTACAAAAACTATTATACATTTATAAATGTAATGTTACAACGTAGTAGAGACATGAGTAATGGATCTAACGTAATACATTACATGGTTGCTAAGTAACTGTGTCTAAGACAATGTTAAGTTATTTTGTTGTTTTGAAGCTTCTTACAGGCACGTTGTATAAAATTGTTTTGTGAAGGCAGTGATGACGTCATGGAATCGTTCGGCATGTTCACCAGTGGCAGAATTAGGGCAATTTTTCACGATTTATAGCGTCATAACAAGCGTGTTTTAATGCTAGGATTGCATAACATGTATTATGAAACAGAAAGTATCTAAAATCTGGATGCGTTTTACTTATTGGGTTCCATATACATCAAACTTGTGATCAAAGTAATCAAACGCAGAACTCTCGTTATGAGTTTACATAACTTACGTAGCACCTTTCACTCACAGCAGGATAAAGTCATAGCTCATACTGCTAATAATGTATCCATAAAAGAATAGCGTCGGGCGTTCTCGGAGGTGAAAAGAGGCAGAAGTCTGGGTATCTTACAGCAGGTCGCCCAACATACTGTATACATTAAGTCAACATTCGCCGAGACTCTATATACCGTAACACTAGTGTCGAAAGGTATTAATTACAAATCCGAGTGTGACAGCATATATATATATATATATATATATATATATATATATATATATATATATATACTATTTTATACTACAACAGTTTTAAAATAATGAATTAAATACAATTATAGTCACAAACATGCCATGGGATGAAAGAAAAATTTCACAACCTCGAGCGCGAATCGAACCTGCGACTTCCTGGTCTCCGGTCAGGCGCTCTACCTCTGAGCTATCGAGTTCGTCTCACGCCAAAGGCTCGGAATTATCCTTTCATACTGGCGATTCTGTTATAGAGTACTGTCCATAGCGTCTGATCTTAGTCAGCACTGTTTATGGCTGGAAAGAAACTTTACAAATGTAATCTTCATCTTACGATGTTTGGGTGACGTATATACTTCCGTTGATGTGACATATTAATTAATTAAATACTATTATAGTCACAATCATGCCAGGGTATGAAAGAGGAAAGAGGTTGTGAAATTTTTCTTTCATACCATGGCATGATTGTGACTATAATAGTATTTAATTCATTAATATGTCACATCAACGGACGTATATATGTCACCCAAACATCGTAAGATGAAGATTACAGTTTTAAAATAGAAAATAAGTAGGCATTGCTACAGAACGGACATTATTTCAGAATATCATTACCGTAGCTACATTTCCAATTTTACAGAAAATATTGTATACAATAGTTAGAATTGTTTTTCCCTGTGTATCAAATTTTGTTTTCTCAAATTAAAATCAAAATAATATAATTTTTTGAGGGAATCAGTTCAGATGAACTCTCATGCACTCCACCAATATGTATAAAACTGCAGTTAATGTCGAGAAGAAAATTTCTTCCTGAAAAATTAAATAACTTAACATTACTTGTATTAAAACCAGTATTAAAATAAGTTCTATTGCCGTTATGCAATAGTGCTACAAAGTTACTTTGCAGCATTAGTGCTATAAATTCACTTGTGACATTGGTTTTGTTTCAGTGTTGCAAAACTGTCACTTTCAATTTCTCTTTTGCAAGTGTCACTTTTCGATATGTTAGTAGACTATTAAAATAATCTGTTTATAATCACTGAAATACGTAAAATGTTTATTCAAGGTTCATACCTCTAAAAATTTCTACAATATAATAACATGCCACAATTTACGAAATTCAGTTGGTACAGCAAGTAAATGTTTCGGATAAAATGTCACTTTACAGCACATAACTTTTGTACTGCAGGATTTACAAATGTTAAGTGTTTGAATGAATATAGCCACATTTTATAGTTTGTTATTTCATGAATCTCCTCAGTTAAGTGAAATTAGGTGAGAGTTGGGTAGTATCGGACATCGGGTAATATCGGACAGTGAGTTTCTTTCATCTACCACCAGATGATAGTACCTGAATGACATGGTTATGTTTCTGTGATATCGCATACAGAAACGTAACCATATCATTTAGGTACTACCATCTGGTGGTAGATGAAAAAAACGCACTGTCCGATATTACCCAATGTCCGATACTACCCAACTCTCCCCTATAAATGAGGACAGTTAGAACATCTTATTTTCGAGTCGGAAATCTGGATCAAAATTCCGGCAGTTTCAAGTGGTATTTCGATGAATAAATACTCAGAAGTGGAGGATATTTACGTGTTGCTTTCGTCTCACATACCATGAATCCTATAATTCTCCATAATTATTTTAAGCCTCCATCATCAATATGTTAAAGTTTCCTGACGTTTTCCGGTAGAGTTGTAACATACTTTCAACTGAGAATTAGAGACTTCGTACTTAACTGGATATTTATTTTCAGCTGAAATTCAATTCAAAATATTCATTTTAATGTTGATTGTTATAAAATTTACTTTTACTGCATTTATTGTACGTATATTGAGTATACTGAGTATCGTACAGTCAGTGAACATAAATGTGTGCAATTGACAAAGACAGATAATGCATATAAAATAAACAACAGAGATATAAAACAATAAAATTATCAGAAACACTCTACAACATTAACATTAAAAAACTCATTAATATCATAAAAGGGTTTGTTGATCAACCAACCAGAGACAAGTATGTTAAAAGACTTCCTTTCAAGATTGAAAACATGCGTCGGAAATTTATAATGCAATTTTTAGAGACATAATAAAATAATTATTTTTGTTTTGGTTAGCCTACACTTAGGTATATCAAAAAGGTCATGGTTTCTGGTGTTATATAGGTGAACATCATTCGTACGTATCAACATTTGTGAATTATCTTTGACAAAATTCAGGGCTTGATAAATATACAGTGATGTTACAGTCATTATTTTTTCATTCACAAATAACGGCCTGCAGTGTGTCTTCATTGATGAATTTATTATAATTCTAATAGCTGTTTTTTTGTAACATAACCTTATTTTTATTTTTTTGTAACATAAGAACCTTATTACCTTTAGGGATCCGAGACTTAGATGGGAAGATAATATTATAACCGATTTGATGGAGGTGGGATATGATGGTAGAGACTGGATTAATCTTGCTCAGGATAGGGACCAATGGCGGGATTATGCGAGGGCGGCAATGAATCTCCGGGTTCCTTAAAAGCAAGTAAGTAAGTACCTTATTAATATGAGTATTATTACCCCATAAAAGTAGTCCGTAAGAAAGTATAGGCCTACTATGGAAATAAGAAGAACAGACAACTCTAAAGTAATTCTTCGGAACATACGTTTTCAAATTTCGTAGAAGAAATTTTACTCTTTACAATTTTTTGCAGACAAAATCAACATGGTCTGCCCAGGTATGTGTGGTGTCCACAGTAATACCGAGTATCTGATTGTATAGCTTAAACTTTGATCATCAGCAGCAAAACTAAACACTGACGATTTGAAATTGTAACGTTCTTTCTGATTACATTGAGGTATAAATAATTAAAATATCCCTACTGCCATTAAATACCAATTACCTGTAAAGGAAAGGTGAAAGCCTTAACTTCTGGTCACCCTTTGGGCTAATTTGGCCTTTATGGAGTTGGCTTCAATTTGTAAATAATTATTAGAGAATTAGTGTACCAATATTCAACACATTTCTCGATCACAAAAATCATCCTGACAAAATGCTTCCTGAGAATAAGTTGGATGTGTTAGAGGATAAAACAGGAAATACAATCCTAACAATTTTCTGAAGGGTAGATCTATATATAATGACGATACAAATGTATTTAATATATTAATAGCTATATCTAAGTGACTGACCAATGACTAGGAACAGGGGACTAGCCATTATCAATAAATGAAAAAAGAAACGTAAGGAGAATCCAAGGCTAAAATATCATCTCAAAACCTGAACTAAAAATCAAAATAAAACTTAAAATATGCATTCATGTTGCTAAGAGAATGCAGCAGAAGATAAAAACAGATGAGAGGCGAAGTCATTCCATCACATCTTTCCCATAAGTCAAATAGCTGAAAGTTTTAGAATGAACAGGCCAATTTGGTAATCTGAGTAGACCATGTGATTAGTTTATTTGTATTATTTTTGATAATTAGGTTACTTTTTTGTAGGATGGGTGTCCAATCTGTCAGTATATGGTTATTAAGAGAGATAACGTTAAAAGTATGTTTATGCTCGACCATGCCGAAATGTAGTAATTATACACCTGGTAGCAGCCCTTTAATGGACCTCGTTAAAGTACACCTATTCATTAAAGTTCAGGTGTTCCACCAAACAGAAAACACCACTGTAGCAATTTGAAAGCTCAAGTATCGATTATTCTCGGATATGCGATCGAAAGACAACTAGCGAAACGTCACGGAGGGTGGAAATGCAATACTGTCGCAGAAGGTTATGTTCTGTTACTATAATAATTAGTGTTAATTATAAATAATATTCAAATAAATTCAATTCGTCATCTCGTGTTTCAATGTCTAAATCAATTTCAAAGTTATATCAAGATTACTGTTCATTTTACTCTCTAGATTATATCAAGGTCACTGACATTTGTTCCTCGGAAAAAATCTATACTTTCGCGTCTGCGCACATCTCACAATTTACGAGATATTGCACAAGGTCAGTTCCGCTCCCCAGTCAGATAAGAATAACATGAATACTTATGAATAATTTAAGTTAGAAATATGGTCGAGCATAAAAGTCGTATGAAACTTGCCTATAATAGTAATTAAGACGCGATTATTTTTATGAAACGAGCGCAAGCGAGTTTCATAATTTTCATACGAGCGTCTCAATTACTACCATTATAGGCTCGTTGCATAATGTACTATTATTGATTTGAAAACGATTTTGAAAATAAATTTAATTATTATGTGCCCTTGATTGATTACGATGTTACAGAGAAGTTCAAATGAACATTGTTCACTGTCAGAGTGCATTTAGTCGATAGTAGTGACAAATTTCTTGGAATGGTCTGTAGCTATGTGCGTGTAATTGTGAAGGATTAAGTTTCACCAAGAAGATTAGATTACCTGTTACAGGCTGTAGTAGCTCTGTTATGAAGGGTCGATAATATTCCTCTTTTGCCATGTATGTAATGGTTTCGGTGAAAGAGAAAATACCTTTCTATGTATGTTGGTTTTCGGTACCGTCTTCCTAAAGAATGGCCTCTTCCTCGATAATGAACACATCTAAAAAGGGAATGGAGTTTATTTGTTCCACTTTACTTGTGAACTAAATCGATTATACCAGGACATTCAATAAGTAATGGCAACAGTGCTGCAAATCAGCGCTCCTAACGATGAGCATCTGAATCATTTACTACGTAATAGAGAAGCGATTATTGCATAAATTTGGAATATTAAAAGTCTTTAAGTATCAATATGTTGTGAATACAGGGACTGTTTGTGATTTGTATTAAGTAATACCGCCCTAAACTTGTTCAGTAGTTATGAACAAAGATGCTTCATAAAAATACAAATTGCAAGAGAAAAAAATGCAAACCAGTGCTTTAGGGCATTACAAGAAGCTTGGGGAAGAGAAGTCCGACCATACGGAACTATTGCAAGATGGGTGGCATTTGCCCAAAAAAAATTAAATCAGTCAGTGAGAGAGGTGTCCAGAAACGATGATGCAAATGATGTCCGCCTTCTTGCAAGGACTTGCCAACGTATTGGTGACATGACAAGAGTCTATATTGAAGTAGCCTATCTAATGCGAAAATTAACAAAATTACTTTAGTGTGTAACAGTAACTATTTTGCCATTACTTTTCGAATATCCTAGTATAAAGGATATTTTTATAGAGTTTATAGAGATGACTGGCCGCTTGGGCTGATTACCGAGGTTTTCTCCAACCATAAGGCAAATTCCAGGTAATCAATGGCGAATCCTCTGCCTCATCTCGCCAAATATCATCTCGTTATCACCAATCCCATCGACGCTAAATAACCTCGTAGTTGATACAGCATCGTTAAATAACCAAGTAAAAAAATAAATAATTGATTAAATGGCGATCTTACTCCTGTTAATTGTGTAAGGATGTGCGGCTTACAGCTCTTTCGGTGCTTCATCACATCATCCTCAGAGCCTACTAGATCTCGACTTCATCTCGAACTTCGCTGCCTTAGGCTGTAAGCCGCACTTGCTTACACAATTAACACGAGTAAGATCGGAATGTAATTAATTATTTATATTCAAGTGTTAAAAGTAGAGTAGGAAAGATTCGACATGGAAAAAAAAAATGATTAGAGTTGTCAGAAACGAGTGGTGATTTATGTATATTATTGTAGTTTGAGTATTTCTTTTAATAAATGACCACCATCATTAATCTTTACTAGTGAATATTAATACATGGTTCCAGATGTGAATGTATTAATTGTCCACAGGAGTTATATATATATAAGCATTGAAAAATCAAATGAAGAACGTATAAGCATGGAAGGATAGCATTACCGTATTCTTGAAACTATTAATTTTGAAGCAGAGGAATTACAAAGATGGATATGTAGACACGAAAGGTTCAGAAAGGTCGGTGAGATAATTAAAAATCCGCTGCCGAACAAATTGCTCACCTGATTCCTATGGGCGAGGAGGCTGAAATAATATTTCAAACTTTGAGTTTAACTGAAGTGTTCAAATCTAAATATAGCATATCACTGATTTGTTATGATATTATTTCCTGTTCGAAAAAGAATAATGTTTTTGAGCGAGCACAATTTAATTTAAGGAAGGAACAAGAAAGAGAGTCTGTTTGGGAACTAATAAGATATTTATACAGATTATTATCAAAGAATTGTGGACCAAGCAATAGGCATGATGAGACACGAAAATACTCAGTTGGCTTTAGAGAATTCTGCAAATGTCATATGAAAAGACATTTTGCGATCGTATGCGGCAAATATATAGAAGAGCTTGCAACAGAGATAGAGCAGGTAAACTATTGCTTACAGAAATTTAAGTTCAATGATGGAGTCTATAAATCTTAGACAGTATGGGCTTACGTAGAAAAGCAGCAGAACTGCCTTGATTTTTGGGCATGGTAAATTACCACATGAAAATGTACTCTCAATTAGTAAAACAACATAGCTTCAATTAAGGAAATTGTTATCAAAGGCTATTGAATGGTATTGGGATATTAATCATGAGGATTTATTTAAAGAAATTAAAGCTCTGTTATGTTGTGATCAAATTTTAATATTTTACAAACCTAACAGAGAAACTGGAGTTGATACGTTGCGAATGTACCTTGCAATTCGGTGCATTGAATTGTAAAGAAATGTATTTTATGTAAGTACTGCATATTTTTTTCTTTTCTGCTCAAACACAGATGAATATTTTATATTGTTAAAACTTGTACAGTATAATGTAAATTATTTAGGCAATTATTCTTTGTAGGCTACTAGAAATGCACTGTATGTAGGTCTACTATATTTGTAAACGTGAACATTTATTTTGTGTCCTACTGTGACCGAATGTTTACATGTTGAGACAAGGAGTAACTGCACTTTCAATCTCGCATTCCCCCGAACTACACAAAACAGTGGACAGTGCGTTCGTAACTTAATGCGTTTCGGCACCCTGCACCTCAGTCTGATAACAAAAAAAAAAAAGCTCACACTGTTGCAGAAATAAGAACACGCGTAATACAAGATATTTAATTAATTTTGTATTGGGGTCATTGTGTAATATAAAATTGGTATAATAGTTCAAACTAAATTAATTAATGTACATATATAGAATATTTTTTCATTTTCATTGGGGATTCATTGCTAAATTGCTCTACAGAAGAAACCGCTATTGATTCAAAATCATTCAAGCACTGCATTACAACGATCTAGGCTTTGAAAAAATAGACGTTGTGTCAAAAGCGAATCACACACACAAAGCGAGTGTACATGCGTCATAACATGTCACAGTACATTGGTTATTGACTCTATTTCTGTTATATGTATAAGAAAATTTGTTTCCTTCTTCTTCACGTTTTAATTATTTATTTATTACTAGCCGTACCCGTGCGCTCCGCTGCACCTGTTAGAAATAAATTTAAAGTAATTACCAGACATCGGATTCTAGGGCAAATGCCTATTTTGTTTCTTTAGGAGAAAAGTAAAAATAATTATTAATATTTGTGTTTCATAGAAATTGAAAGGTATTCAAAGAGTTTTATAGTGCCCTAAAATGCCCTAAAACGGTTATTAGAGCCTAATTTGTTAATATTCGCCTAAAAATGCCTAACTCACTGTAAAGTTTCGCATTTTACTCTTACTTTTTATAATTTATACATGCATTCACTGCGAAATTTAAGGCATTTAAAAAGTGGAAAGTTTGCTTCACACCGGCCATGAAACCATTGATAAAGGAAACAAAATGTTTTGAATCTCACGACACTCGCAATAGATTTCACCGAATTTAACATGTTTGGAGGCATAAATGCCGACAAAGAACCAACCTTAGTTTTGAAGCAGACAACAATCACAACATGTGCTGCTACCGATTCAGAGATATACTATACTATAAAAATGACTGTTTTCGGTCTGAAACCGATTAGCTGTACTGCCCTTCAGAGTGTCATAAAATCACAATTTTTGGAGAAAGAGTGATTTTGAAATATTTATCAAAAGTCGTAAAACTGCGAATTAGTAGGGTAAACCGTTACAAAATATTTAAAAGAATGGCCCTCCTAGTGTTAACACTACCAGGAAATGCAACAATAAGTGGAACTTTGTATTTTTGTCCAATTGAATCTCAATAACAACGCTTCATTTGAATGCTCGTTAACAGTTGCTCTTTCCCTCACCTTATTTGTGTTGAGAAGTTTTGAGCGGTAGGACGTTTTCCTGTGAAGTTTAACGCGATAATGCCGAAAAATATAAGTGCAAAATCTACATTGATCCGGCAATGGCTAACAGAATATTCAGAATTTACTTATGATGGAAAAATAATATTCTGCGAGATTTGTAGCAAACAGGTATGTAACAATAGTTGAAATATGTAAATTGTATTAATTTTAATGAGTAGGCCTATAATATTTATACATTGACTGAGCTATCCTGAGGTATAATTCTTTTTAAGACCACTACACTTTAACCTTTTAAATTCCGATAGTTAATGTATTTGCAGGTCATTAAAATTTTGATTGTTCGGACCCACTAACTTTGTGATAGAAATACGGCAATACAACAATTAGGATTTTATTTTAATTCAGTTTACTTTACATTTTTAGATTTCGCAAGAAAAGAAGTGCCACCTAAAGCAGCATGTGCAAGGAGCGGCTCATAAGGTTAAAGCTCAGCAGAAAAATCAACTGCAACAAACTTTACTAACACAGCCTACTTCAGCCATTCTCAGCAGCAATTTCTATGCTGATTTAACCAGAGCGTTTGTTGCTGCTAACATTCCCTGGAATGCAATTGAAAATCCGGTTTTAAGACAGTTTTTACAAAAATACTGCAAACATAATATCCCATCTGAGTCGACCCTAAGAAAAAATTACTTAGACAGAATATACAATGAAACTTTAGCTTCCATTCGGGAGGATATAGGTGATTCTTACATATGGGTCTCTGTGGATGAAACCTCAGATCCTATGAATAGGTATATAGCAAATATGGTAGTAGGAAAACTTAGTCCTGATGGACCTTCGATTCCACACCTCGTATGTGTTAAGGAGCTTTCGAAAGTGAATAGCCAAGCCATTGCTTATTTTGTAAATAAAGGCCTACAGTCTTTATACTCAGGTAATATAGACGATTCTAAAGTTCTGTTGTTTTGTACTGATGCTGCCTCATACATGGTTGCTTCAGCTCCACTTCTTAAAACATTTTATCCTAACCTCACGCATGTAACCTGTCTAGCACATGGCCTTCACAGGGTTTCTGAAACAATCCGGAATGAATTTCCTCTTGTCAATTCGTTTATTTCTAACACAAAAAAATGTTTTTGTAAAGCCCCATCCAGGATTTCAATATTCAGAGAGAATTTTCCAGATATCCCACTCCCACCTCAGCCGGTTGTTACACGATGGGGAACCTGGATTCAGTCAGTGGTGTATTATTCTAAGTATTTTAAAAAAGTGGTCACAGTTATTGATAAATTACCTGAAACTGATAGTGCAGCGTGTGTGAAAGCAGTGAAAGATTGTCTGAATGACTCACGAGTGAAAAACGATATTGCCTACATAACATCAAACTTTTCTTTCATACCTGCAAGCATTGAACAATTATAACGTGAAAAACAATCGCTTTGTAGCCAAATAGCAATAGTAAAGGAAGCTCAAGTGAACATACATTCTGCTTTGGGCGAAACTGTGAAAAAAGTTAAAAATAAGTGGGACAACGTATTAAATAAGAATGTAGGATTTTCATTGTTGGAAAAAGTATCAAGAGTGATATCGGGGGAAAGTGTAAATATTCCAGTAAGTATTGATGTTTCTATTGTACCTAATTTAAAATTTGCGCCTCTCACATCAGTTTCGGTTGAAAGAAGTTTTTCTACTTTCAAAATGATTCTCAGTGACAAAAGGCAAAGGTTAACTGTGGAGAATTTAGAAAAAATTCTGGTGGTGTACTGTGCAGATAATTATAATAAAGTCTGAGCATGGAACTGAATTTCAATAACTTAAAATGAGTAATCTTGATATCAATAATCATTATTTCATTAGTTTCAATATATTAAATTTGTGCAGATCTGTTTATAAATATAATATAGTATTCTTTTTTAATGTTTAAACATATTTTTTGTGCGTATTTTAGTGTATAACTAAAAATTTCAGTGAAAGAAATAAGTATGATACCTTGAAGTGCCTAAAATGCCTATTTTCATTAAAATAGAGCCTAATTTTACAAATTTTGAGCTTATTTTAGGCGCCTAAAACTGCAATTTTAGTGCCTAAAAATCCGATGTCTGGTAATTACATAATTAAAATAGGACGTATGATCAAGGGAACATTCGTGTTTGATAGAAGGATAAATCGTTTAATATGTTGCTTAATTTAAATTGTATTTAAATACTTAAAATGCGATCATTTTAGTCCAGAGAGCACTCAGAAGTTACTGTAATAAGATTATAGCATTATGTCCATCTAGAGAAAGTACACTTTCCAATGGTGAAATAATAATTAATTATACAAATCGGTTAATTTAGCTTTCGATACTTCATACAAACACAGACACATTCTCTGTAGGCTATGTTTCATAGCTTTCGATTGTTGCTGTCCAAGGCTCCTTATAGACGTAGTCATTTGTTTTCATTTCATTACACCGCCTTAGATGGCATTTTATTTTAATTTTGAAACTCATTTATCTCATTAAATATCAGTCCTATCAAAATTTTGAAAGGAATAAAACTTACCGGAAATCATTTTTAAAGAAACGTTTGTTATGTAACATATTTAAAAAAATCAATAATAAGCGAGATATTTCGATTTATTTAATTCAGGCCCCCTTATAACCTCCCTTTTAAATAACGTATTTTTAATGTCATATAGCCTAAAATCTAAGTTACAGCGAATTTAATTTATATTCCAATTTTCATATAAATCGGTTCAGCCACTGTCGCGTGAAAAGGTAACAAACATCCAGACGGACAGACAGACAGACAGACAGACAGACAGACAGACATACATACATACATACATACATACATACATACATACATACATACATACATACATACATACAAACAAAAATAAAAAAAAAGCGATTTTCGGTTTCAGGGTGGTTAATTATATATGTTAGGACCAATTATTTTTGGAAAATCGAAAATTACGAGAAAAATTTCGGCTACAGATTTATTATTAGTATAGATTTTTTTTAACCATTTGGATAATAAGTCTAGAAGTTGGGTAGGAGGCATTGTAAGAAATCTCTAAAATACTACATGGGCGATATTATTTTGTTTATATAAATGAACGAATCGGTCTGACGCTTATGGAAAACTGTGATATTGACCTCATTAAAATATTATACTCTATCGATATCCATCACATGTAACCTAAAAACGCAGAAATATTTTTATCCTGTTTACAATGTAAAAATAAACAATCATACTAATGTTGCTATGTAAATAATTGTACAAAATGTGATGTGAAGCGAAGTTCTTTCATTGTTAGTTTAAATTAAATAGTTAAACAAAGAAGAACAAATAAAAAGGGTGTAGCACATAATAGAGAGCAAAAATATTTTATGTAAATTATGACACAGAGACAAAGGATGAGCGAATATTGCTACATGATGTATGATAAATATTTCAATTAGAAACAATCGTTTAACATGTACACAAGGTTGAGAAGAGTTTATTAAGTACACAGACATATGAGTAATTAGATCACTTGAACAGAGAGTGAATAACGCAAAATTTCCCCGTGCATATAATTTGTATAAATAGTTACAAATAGTAAGAGAGTTTAAGAATATTAAAACGGCTTATCTTATTTATTAGACATGGTGAGTTTAGTTTCGTATCTACAGGGCTAGTGCAAATGTTCTCCTCGACATTAGTTTCATATTGCATGTAATGTACAGGGATATCATTTTATTTTTACTTCAATTTTTATTGTACCTGAGTTTTTGAATGTACTTCACTCCAACCCCCTCTAATAATGAAGCTCAACCGTCCTCCACACAGATCCAAGACTGCATTTACAGTCATAGTAGTCTTACGGTCACAGTAAACAGTACGTTCCAAGAATATGTTTGCGTTTTCCAGTGACGAAAGAGCTTTCAATATTGCATCATTTTCGCACAGGTACTGTCGTCCATTTGCCTACGTCGTATCCCGGTTTCCCCCACCAGCTTTTATTCGCCAGCTAGTGGCTGGGCTGTCTTAGCTCTTTTCTGAAAGCATTAATTTCTGTCAGGAATTGGACATCAACGTAATATTAAACAACTGTTTAAAATAACTTAAATAGAAGGGCCCCGTTAAGTAATTAACTGTCACGCAATTTCCTCCCTTTCTACACCCTACGGCATAACCACTTTGACTAACAGTAGATAGTATGTCTGAGTAATTTTATCTTTTCGAATCGGGCAGGAGTCAAGATTGAATTTACAGTACGTAAGGTACTCTTTTATAGAGTAGGTACAGAATTATTTCAATATGAGTTACTAGTATGAAGAACGAGACTGGTAATTGGGATTAGGTACAATAGTCTATAGTGCGATAATATGCACTGAAGCCTGTATCGAAATGAACGGCCACAATTAAAAAAAATGCGTTTAAATATCCATTATTATGATTATTTTTCAATTTAACTTCATTCTCTATATAGTACGCTAATATGCTGTAGACAGTATAATATACACTGCATAATGAATACGTCAACATGGACAGCTCAGTTCGTGAGTAAAAACTGTCATTGTTACTATTGTACTGTATTTTGATTAAACAAAAACCTAATGAAAATGATCAAATGCAAAAGCGCAATATTTCCTAGTTTACGTAAATGAATGAACTACTTTTCTTCCCTCCTATACCTAGTAAAGTTATTTGTTTTGTATATTACGCCAGTATCATCGAACTCCAGTCGTGGAAGGGGGTAGGAAACGGCGTTGATCCAGAGGTATAGGCAAGTTAATATTAAAAATGTTAGTAGAAATAAAATGATGTCCCTCTATATATGAGATACAATTCTAAAGAATAATCCATAAAGTTTTGTTTAAGCTATAAGTGTCCGATATACCATCCCTGTGTCACGCGACACACGGCGACACCTTAATCCATCTCTTCCCACACACGTCGGAGTGCATAGTGGCCAAAATTAGTCACGATCGCAGTGATCCGGTCCTTCACATCTTCAAGATTGGCTGAACAAGGTGTCATATAAATCTTATCTTTAACGTAACTCCATAAAAATAAACCACAATATGTCAGGCGACAGGGGAGGCCACTGAATAAGATGGTGATCGTCGGTTGAGTCTCGCCCAATTCAGCTGTGTGACAGTTTATAATTTGGAGTGAGAAGTATATTTATATTTATTTATTTAATCTGACAGGATTATTATGGCCTTCATTTACATCCTACTAGATAGTACATATAAATACAAAAAAAATAAAACATTGATGAAAATAATACATATTAAATTAAAGCCCTATGGAGGGTCAACAGAGTGAAAAGAACATTATAGAACTCTCATGGAGCTAATACAAGAAAAAAAGAAATAAAAACAGAGATAGCAAACATGATAGTGATAACTAATAATAATAATAATAATAATAATAATAATAATAATAATAAATACATTACATATTAATTGTCAATTTTACAACAGCATAGTTACAATAGTTACTATATGTCATGGGTTAAGCCGAAGTTACGCAATCTGACAGGTGTTCAACAAGCAATTCCATGAACTAGAAATTTAAATTTGAATTGTGATATTGTCCGACAGTCTCTGGCATGGTCAGGGAGAGAATTCCAGTGGCGTGCAATCTATATGCTGAAAAATGATGAGTAGAAAGATGTTCTATGCAGAGGAATAGAGAGAAGGTACATGTTCCGGGTTCGAGGTAGTGAAAGGTAAACAAAACGAGATGCTAGGTAAGAGGGTGTGGAGGTGTGGATGATTTTTAAATAGTAATAAGCAGACATCGGATTATTAGGCACTAAAAATTGCAGTTTTAGGCGCCTAAAATAAGCTCAAAATTTGTAAAATTAGGCTCTATTTTAATGAAAATAGGCATTTTAGGCACTTCAAGGTATCATACTTATTTTTTTCACTGAAATTTTTAGTTATACACTAAAATACGCACAAAAAATATGTTTAAACATTAAAAAAGAATACTATATTATATTTATAAAGAGCTGCACAAATTTGATATATTGAAACTAATGAAATAATGATTATTGATATCAAGATTACTCATTTTAAGTTATTGAAATTCAGTTCCATGCTCAGACTTTATTATAATTATCTGCACAGTACACCACCAGAATTTTTTCTAAATTCTCCACAGTTAACCTTTGCCTTTTGTCACTGAGAATCATTTTGAAAGCAGAAAAACTTCTTTCAACCGAAACTGATGTGAGAGGCGCAAATTTTAAATTAGGTACAATAGAAACATCAATACTTACTGAAACATTTACACTTTCCCCCGATATCACTCTTGATACTTTTTCCAACAATGAAAATCCTACATTCTTATTTAATACGTTGTCCCACTTATTTTTAACTTTTTTCCCAGTTTCGCCCAAAGCAGAATGTATGTTCACTTGAGCTTCCTTTACTAATGCTATTTGGTTACAAAGATATTGTTTTTCACGTTCTAATTGTTCAATGCTTGCAGGTATGAAAGAAAAGTTTGATGTTATGTAGGCAATATCGTTTTTCACTCGTGAGTCATTCAGACAATCTTTCACTGCTTTCACACACGCTGCACTATCAGTTTCAGGTAATTTATCAATAACTGTGACCACTTCTTTAAAATACTTAGAATAATACACCACTGACTGAATCCAGGTTCCCCATCGTGTAACAACCGGCTGAGGTAGGAGTGGGATATCTGGAAAATTCTCTCTGAATATTGAAATCCTGGATGGGGCTTTACAAAAACATTTTTTGTGTTAGAAATAAACGAATTGACAAGAGGAAATTCATTCCGGATTGTTTCAGAAACCCTGTGAAGGCCATGTGCTAGACAGGTTACATGCGTGAGGTTAGGATAAAATGTTTTAAGAAGTGGAGCTGCAGCAACCATGTATGAGGCAGCATCAGTACAAAACAACAGAACTTTAGAATCGTCTATATTACCTGAGTATAAAGACTGTAGGCCTTTATTTACAAAATAAGCAATGGCTTGGCTATTCACTTCGAAAGCTCCTTAACACATATGAGGTGTGGAATCGAAGGTCCATCAGGACTAAGTTTTCCTACTACCATATTTGCTATATACCTATTCATAGGATCTGAGGTTTCATCCACAGAGACCCATATGTAAGAATCACCTATATCCTCCCGAATGGAAGCTAAAGTTTCATTGTATATTCTGTCTAAGTAATTTTTTCTTAGGGTCGACTCAGATGGGATATTTTGTTTGCAGTATTTTTGTAAAAACTGTCTTAAAACCGGATTTTCAATTGCATTCCAGGGAATGTTAGCAGCAACAAACGCTCTGGTTAAATCAGCATAGAAATTGCTGCTGAGATTGGCTGAAGTAGGCTGTGTTAGTAAAGTTTGTTGCAGTTGATTTTTCTGCTGAGCTTTAGCCATATGAGCCGCTCCTTGCACATGCTGCTTTAGGTGGCACTTCTTTTCTTGCGAAATCTAAAAATGTAAAGTAAACTGAATTAAAATAAAATCCTAATTGTTGTATTGCCGTATTTCTATCACAAAGTTAGTGGGTCCGAACAATCAAAATTTTAATGACCTGCAAATACATTAACTATCGGAATTTAAAAGGTTAAAGTGTAGTGGTCTTAAAAAGAATTATACCTCAGGATAGCTCAGTCAATGTATAAATATTATAGGCCTACTCATTAAAATTAATACAATTTATATATTTCAACTATTGTTACATACCTGTTTGCTACAAATCTCGCAGAATATTATTTTTCCATCATAAGTGAATTCTGAATATTCTGTTAGCCATTGCCGGAACAATGTAGATTTCGCACTTATATTTTTCGGCATTATCGCGTTAAACTTCACAGGAAAACGTCCTACCACTCAAAACTTCTCAACACAAATAAGGTGAAGGAAAGAGCAACTGTTAACGAGCATTCAAATGAACCGTTGTTATTGAGATTCAATTGGACAAAAATACAAAGTTCCACTTATTGTTGCATTTCCTGGTAGTGTTAACACTAGGAGGGCCATTCTTTTAAATATTTTGTAACGGTTTACCCTACTAATTCGCAGTTTTACGACTTTTGATAAATATTTCAAAAACACTCTTTCTCCAAAAATTGTGATTTTATGACACTCTGAAGGGCAGTACAGCTAATCGGTTTCAGACCGAAAACAGTCATTTTTATAGTATAGTATATCTCTGAATCGGTAGCAACACATGTAGTGACTGTTGTCTGCTTCAAAACTAAGGTTGGTTCTTTGTCGGCATTTATGCCTCCAAACATGTTAAATTCGGTGAAATCTATTGCGAGTGTCGTGAGATTCAAAACATTTTGTTTCCTTTATCAATGGTTTCATGGCCGGTGTGAAGCAAACTTTCCACTTTTTAAATGCCTTAAATTTCGCAGTGAAATCATGTATAAATTATAAAAAGAAAGAGTAAAATGCGAAACTTTAGAGTGAGTTAGGCATTTTTAGGCGAATATTAACAAATTAGGCTCTAATAACCGTTTTAGGGCATTTTAGGGCACTATAAAACTCTTTGAATACCTTTCAATTTCCATGAAACACAAATATTAATAATTATTTTTACTTTTCTCCTAAAGAAACAAAATAGGCATTTGCCCTAGAATCCGATGTCTGGTAATAAGAGAGAGTTCAAGAATCTTCTTTCTTTAAGTGGACTCCAATGCAACAATTCTAGTGACGGTGTTACTGATCGAATTTTCTAATGTTACAAACGAAACGAACACAGATACTGTGAACACGCTGTAGTCTGTGGACAAGATCAATATTTAGATTCGTGAATAGAGAATCCCAGTAATCGAAGTGGGGCATCACTAAAGTTTGGATCAGTTTCTTTTTAAGGCTGAGAGGTAAAACGTTGGTTAAGTGTCGGAGGGAATGAATTATGGAAAATATTTTCTTACATATGTAGATCACTTGACTTTGAAGATTTAAATTTGAATCTAAATATACCCCTACATTTTTTATTGTCTTACTATATGTAATTGTGGTATTATTTATTTTTGTATTTGATACAGTGGCTAGTACTTCACGAACTAAATAGGGCGGAGCTCCCTCTTGCTGGAAAATGTACCAGCAGCCGTGGCATTAACCAGAGATCGAGACATTAAGTCCTGTTATTGTTCTTTCCTAAATCATTCAGGTTGTGTACGCCTTTCTGAATGACATAACGTAGAAAACATTCATTTTGGATAATCCCGCACAAAGATTCTTGCAAACAAACGTTCTGATGGGTGCAGATAAAAAGTTACGTTTTTTTCTTCCACCATGCTAATAATGTCAAAAGGAGCGCTCATACAAATTTTGGCCACTCGATCGCAATTACGAGGCCGTCCAGAAAGTGATTTTTCCTGGAGCCGTTTACAGAAAAAAAGCACAATTTCATGGAAAAATATATTGAAACAGATACAGAAATTGTTGCGCTATTTGTCAACTTATTCCCCATTGGAATTTAAACTTTTGTCATACTATGGGATCAATTTTGTATCCTTGTGTCGTAGAAGTCAGCCGCCTGGGATCGGAACCTGCGTTTGACAGCCTTCTGCATCTCTCTGTCGATCCCATGATATGATAAATGTATCAATTCCGGTTGGGAATATGTTGAAAAATAGCTCAACAATATTGCTGTGTCTGTTCCAATAAATTTTTACAATAAAACTGTGTTTTCTTTCTGTTGACGGCCCCTGATGAACTTATTTTTCTTACTGCCCTCGTAATTGCGATCGAGTGTTCTGACATTATTAACATGGCGGAAGAAGAAAAATAACTTTATCTGCCCCCATCAGAATGTTTGCTTGTTAGATCCACACGTTATATTTTATCGTACCGCTAAGAGGATGGTGACCTCATGAACGATAATAAATTTCTTAACTAATTCTCTGTCTTCAGATATTCCTTGAATGAAGAACGGTCTCATTTTCAAGGTTTCAGACCGTCTGCAGTGCTATTAACAAAATTCGACGAACTATTCATTTACTTCTTTTTTCCCGTGAGAAGAGGTAATATCCATGGTTGGGAAACTCGTGCTCCCAAAGTGCTAAAAAAAAACCTTGAAAGAGAGAAAGACAGACGGAGCCAGCCGCAGCAGTTACAAGTTGTTTGTAGTTTCGCTGCAAAAGCAGTTCACTGGCGCGGTGCGCTCTGGCGGCTCATGCAGATGGTCGTGATATGTACTCCATGATTTGAATTTCAGAATGACGCATGGTACAACAATTATAGTAATTTTAGACAGACTGTACCTAAACACACATAACAAAATTATATTATTTCCTAGCTTTTGTAAATTAGTTTAGTACTGGAAACAAACCTGAATACACCTTGTCAAGAGACAACGAACATAGCTGCAACACTTACTTACTTATTATTACACTATTTGTTAATATTTATTATTATATGTCTTATTTGAAACATAAAACGCGAGAATTTACATGTCTTTATACATTAAAAGGTATTCCTCTGTTCTCAGAAATGTAATAGTCTATATTCGCAAACAAACACAAATTCAAGGAAATATTTTTCACATATCACGGCAGACGAAATAAACTTACTTCTAAGCTCTTTCTTTACATTGAGAGCTTTTATACTCCTTTCTTGTATTAAACTCTGACTCAAGTACATACACTATATATGGAAGAAAACAGTATAATTGGAAATTCTGACTTAGTCAGTATTACGAACAGTTCGATTCCTGATTTCGCTGGAATCTGAGTTCTGTAGATATATCAATTCAAGCTATAAACTTTCAGTATCTTCCATTAACTGTAAGCCAAAAGGATTTCAAAAAAATCTCGATTCATTGTCAATTGTCACTGTTTCTCCAAACTTACCAGTGAATTCTGCTGTAGGTCTTGAAGTAGGGTCTTATATTTGATAAGATATTTTTATCACTCTTCAAGATAGTTTATAATGAAAGAAAGTGAAGTTGTCTGTATTCTACATGATACTGCCACATTTCAAATGTATCCATAAATGCTCTTAGCTAGTCGATCATATGTCGTGGAATTCTATAACTCGCACGCACAACGTGCTAACGAAATTTGATATCAGTCTCACCTTGATGATATTCCATTTTTACCTTTAGCTATTCTAAAGCAGATCTAGACAATATTTCTTTACTAAAACCTTCACTGTGTTTATTTGTAACAGTCCACACCTGTGGAGTAACGGTCAGCGCGTCTAGCTGCGAAACCAGGTGGCCCGGGTTCGAATCCCGATCGGGACAAGTTACCTGGTTGAGGTTTTTTCCGGGGTTTTCCCTCAACCCAAAACGAGCAAATGCTGGGTAACTTCGGTGCTGGACCCCGGACTCATTTCACCGGCATTATCACCTTCATGTCATTCAGACGCTAAATAACGTAGATGTTGATACAGCGTCGTAAAATAACCCAATAAAATAGAAAAATTAATTATTTGTAACATAAAATGTCATGCGTAAAAAAGTTAATAGAACATAATACAAGCTTTATCTCCTTTCTTAATAAAAGATCTTTCTCTTTCGACTCATCACTAAAGGGAAATGGTCTGGGGATTATATTTTTTTAAAACGAGCCGCCACTTACTGCAGACGCGAGCAAACTTGTTTACAGTATAGAGTCCGATCTACCCGCACTCAGGTTGTGTTCACACTTCGAGAGCACGAGTTGCCCATCCATGGTAATATCTGTCCAGGTTGGAGCAAGTGAAGCTTATCGACATATGGCAATTACAAGAACGTTAGAATTGTTGAAATGAACATTTTGTTTGAAGAATTGGCTACTTAATAATCTTCGCTTACGAGCTGAATCTAAGTTTTGTGTTGTTATTAGTTAAAGTGTAAACCAGTTGTCATCGTGTGGCGTCCTTGGGAGTCTGTGTCTCCAAATATTGATAATGATGATGAAAATGAACATTGTGTCACTAATTGGATGTGGTAAATCCATACATACACAATTAGCTAAAATCATTCCAAATGTATTTATATATATATTTTTTTTTTTGGAGGGAGGACGACAATGCCATGGCCCATGTGCGAAAACCATAGTTGCAAGAGGGAATCGCGTCCGAAGCTAAAGATAATAGTTGCGGTAGATACAGAAAAATATTCTACGACAAAAAGGTGTGTCCAGAATTGGACAACAGTTTCGTGTAGAATCGATTAATTTAGTCGAGACCTAATTCGAAGAACACTATATGAATTGTATGCAAGAAGAGACTAGAAACATTTTAAATGTGGATATGGAGAAGAGAGGAGAGTGCGAAATGGGCAGAATGAAAAATAAAATATGAAGCTGTGCTGAAAAGAGTCAGTGAACAAAGAATAATGGTGAACCAGATCAGGAAGAGAAAAAGGAATTGACCAAAGCACTGACTGAGAAGAAATTTTCTAGTGAAGAATGCACTGGAAGGAATGTCAACGGGAGAAAAGTTCGAGACAGAAGAAGATATCAGATGATAATTAACATTAAGATACATGGATAATATGCGGAGACTAAGAGAAAGATGTAAAATAGGAAATATTGGAGAATACTGGGTTTGCAATGAAAGACCTTCCCTTGGGTAGTACACTATGAATGAATGAAGTTTAATTTTCATCTACACTCTCAATATTTCGAGACACAGACTCTCAAGGGCACTACTTGATAACAACTGGTTTACACTTTAACTAATGACAACTTAGTGTCAACTCAAACGATGAATACTAGCTAGGCTCAAGTAAAGTGTGCATTACATCAGCGCTGACGTAACCGTCACATGTCAACACGCTTCACTTGCTCCAACTAGGGCAGATATTACTCCTTCCTACTGGCTAAATCATTCATAAACGAAGAGTACAGTGTAGTGATAACTTAGAATAGAGCGGACTTAAATTTAAGGTTAAATCGGTATCAGGTTGGATCCTTCTTTCTCAACCAAATGGAGTGAGTGTGTTGAACATTTTTCTTTAAATTATATGGTGTAACTGCATTAGAATGACGGAGGGCTTGCGAAAATACAAAGACAAATACATCATTTAGTAAATTGTTTGCTCACAATTAATTTAAAAACAGTTACGCAAAATAACACTTTTTTCGACTTTGTAAAATGCTTAATGAGAAAACACATAATGTGTGTTAAATAATAATTATATGCCACTACATGTTTAATTATGTGATTAAATTTTACGTTATTCCTGCATCAGTTGACTTCTGTTATTCCTATATTCCTCGCTAAGTTTATTACGCTTTCCATTCAAATCTATTTCTTACTTGGGATATCTTATTGTTTTTTTATTATTTTCTTTTCTATTTTCTTACTTTTATTCTCGTTTCTGTCACCTTTCTTTCGTTTATTTTTCTATTTTTGTCTTTCTTGTTTTCATGATTGTATTATAATATTATATTCTTTTTTTCTTCTCTCCTCTTCGATATTCCTTCCTCTCGTTCTATTTTCTTCGTTCCTCTAAGAATAAACGATGATTAACATCTATATAACTTGTATTTTACATCTTTCGCTTCAAAGGTAAGATCAAGTCGCCAGATGCGTGGTCTACTGGTAGCGAGCTCTTGCTTCTAGGCTGCATTCGGACACGAGTTCGACTCTCGCTTGGACTGACTCCCAGAATGAGTTTTTTCCAGATTTCTTCGCAGTGAAAGATGAATGCCAGACAAGTTTATAGCAAATCCTCTGATTTCTCTCGCTATTATTAAGTCCAACTACGGTATCGTCTACAGCGCACTTGATATAGGCGTAGTTAAGTACAAGGCTGGAAAAAACTGGCAACTACACAGTCTTTCCAGGCTGGTGTTACAAACTTTCAGGGATGATGGCGAAGGGCACATGTATCAATTTGAGATAAGGAACCTTGGTCCGGAAATGATTGAGTCGAAAGTTACAAGCAAAAATAATTGTGTGGGAATGAAATAATTTTATTACTCTATACACCTTATTTATGTGTATTTATCTGTACATCTTACACATATCGTATTCATCTGACGTTGTTTACGTTGTCTACTTACAGTATTAAATTCAATGCGCTGTCTGAGGGATGGGGACAGGAAACTACACTAAACCAATGCAGATAGCGTAGCATATATGGGCATCGTGCCTCACTTGAGAATTTGTGCCTCACTGAACTTCACAGAGCTTATCGCTCTGAGTGACATCATCTTCACAGTCCCCGTTCCTCCCTCACTCGACTCCTAGGTGTGGGCAGGTTCTATATCAGTTTCATAAGCAATATCAGTGGTGGCATAATGGCATTATCAAAGCAGTGTGTACGCGTTAGAAAACGATTATTTCATGAGAAATGGGAGGAAGAATTTTTTTGCTGTTCAGAAGGGGAGAACAAACGATATATGTTATGCTCGAAAATCCTATTAGGCATTAATAAATTTAACATACAACGACATTACTCCTTATGTCATAAAGAACATGTTGAATTAGAAGGCAAGACAAATTAAATGTTATTTTTCGTACTATTCCGAAGAAAATGTATGATCTTAACATTTGAATACTATACTAAATACGACATTATACCTTAAACACGCTGCATTAAAAGGTACGAGGAATTAAATGTTGTTTGTAAGTATTATTTCCAAAAGAAATTTATAAAAAAAATATCAAATATGCGTAGAAATATGATATTCTGAAATTATTTTAGGTCGAGAACGTGCAAATATATTAAGTAATCTTGTGAAACGCCAGAATATTCAAGAAAATAAACATAGACAAGGCGATGGAATATTATTGGCTAGTTACGCAATTTCTCGCCTGTGATTTAAATCAATTCAAAGATGGAGAAATAGTAAAGAGGTTTATGATTAAAGGTGCCGAATTAATTTGCAACATTGAATTAAAGTTTTAGAGTCTCTCACGTTAAACAAGCGCTTTCCTAATAATTCGCCACTGACCGCCTTAGCGATTACAATAAGGCGACGCAGGTCACAGCAGTTTATATTTCCCATCCGACTCTGCAGTCTCCTCTCCTAGTAAACAAACTATTTCAAATCGAGTGCCTCACGTAACCGAAAATTGTGCCCATGTATGGCGTAATGTGTAACGGACATTGTCGGTCCTGAAATGCACGTCTGTATACAGTAGTGTCTGTGTACAAGTTTCAGTGTCCAATCGATCAGTCCTAGTCAAATGGAGGTGTACACGAAAGCGGAATAAGCAGACCTGATTTTCGAATACGGATGAGCCAATGGGAACAGTAGACAAGCTCACAGATTGTATCGGGCCAAATACCCACGTAGGAGACATCCGGCCCTGGAAAATCGCAATATAGCGAACGTAGAAGCTCCGCCCACGACCCCTTCCACTTTTCCCCTACTAGCTCATCAGACACTCTACGTGATAGGCGAGTGTTGTGTCGAATGCACATTCCATGTGGGTGGGGATAACTTCCCCTACTGGCGTTCGCTATATTGCGATTTATCCTCCGGCGCACACCATCTTTCCACGATTGTTCCAAAGGTAAAGGGAAGGAGGGCACGTGGTGCGAAATCACAATTCCATTTCCACACAACTATTTTTGCTTATAACTTTCGACTCAGCCATTTCCAGACCATGGTTCCTTATCTCAAATTGATACATGTGCCCTTCGCCATCATCCCTGAAAGTTTGTAACATCAGCCCGGAAACATTCTGTATAAGCAGGCAATACAGAGAAACCTACATTCTTGCCTGCATAGAGTAACTATAGTAGTTTAAAATAAAGATACAGAAAGTCAAAATGTTATCAACAACATTGCATTATAATTTATATTATTTTAGGCTAGTAGATTATTATTTATGATACATAAACTAATATGCGTTCTTTTTTGTGTTTTGTTCCCAACACTTCGATATATTATGTCCACATTTTAGATTTTCGAAATTGACAGGTCCTGTCTAAACACTTCAATTTCGGAATCTATAGTTAACACACAGTTGAAATTCAATCTTTGAAGCTAGGTTTACAAACACAGCATGAAGCTTTCTCCGTGTGTTGCTTTGAAATATATTTCGTGCGTCCCATAGAGAAGCTAATCAATGAATGCACAAAGTACAGTGAATGCCGAACATGAACCGATTGCACAGTCAGTGAGACAAAAGCGGAGGCACAAAATACACAAAAAAAAAACTTCCTTCGTGCATGTATACGTGTTTTCATTTCCCTTTGAATAGCTGTATCAGCTGTGTTACTGCATGCCAGTGTACAATGCGAGATTAGCGTTTTGACGTAGTCCTTGGGTTGTTTTGAATATTTGATGAAATGGAAGAGTTGCTACAAAATAAATTTCAAATTAAATAATTATGATATTATAATATTTAGGAAATATATTACTTTTTATTGGGTTATTTTACGACGCTGTATCAACATCTAGGTTATTTAACGTCTGAATGATATGAAGGTGATAATGCCGGTGAAATGAGTCCGGGGTCCAGCACCGAAAGTTACCCAGCATTTGCTCGTTTTGGGTTGAGGGAAAACCCCGGAAAAAACCTCAACCAGATAACTTTCCCCGACCAGGAATCGAACCCTGGCCCACCTGGTTTCGCAGCCAGACGCGCTGACCGTTACTCCACAGGTGTGGACAATATATTACTAATATCTAAAATAATAAGAAATTGGTATGATGTATAATTAACTTTCAGAGGTGTAATGAATTTCATCGCGGAAAAATATACTTACGAGGGAAACTCTTCATTGCCCCCTCCAGATTTTAACAAACGATAGCTTATTTTATTGCAAGACGAAAGATGTGTGGAACGGAGAAAAATTCTCTGTGACACCGGGATTTAAACCCGAGTTTTCAGCTCTACGTGCTGATGCTTTATCCACTAAGCTCTGGAATACCTGAATCAGAATGTAAAATAAAAAAATGCCGAAGTTGTAAGTAAAACGGCTTAAATTACGTTACAAGAATCGTGAAATATTTTTTGTGAATATGTAATGGATAGACAGTGGATGCGGGATGACTTATCATTGAATGTACGTTCACATTTACTATACGTTACATTTTTTTTTGCATTCAGGCCATTGGCTCAACAGGTTTTAAACGTAAACAGACGACGTCAACATGCTACTGTATCTCCGTACAGTCAGAAGGATAAGAAAAATAACGTACTGTAGTACATACCTTGCAAGGCTCAGTCCTCGTCATCGTTGATCCAATTACCAGCGTTGCAGTAAACGACGATATATTCTCGTAAGTTGTCGAAGCTGAATCGTCTTCGCCTATCGCTTAAACAGTTTTTGTATCAAGAGAATTTCTGAAGAAAACCTCTAAAATGGGGATCACTCAATTCCTTTAGAGGAATATTTGTACTGAGTATCATGTTGCACGTGTCGTTAGACCCGCACAACTAAATGATGATGATGATGATGATGTAGATGGTTTCTCAGATTTCATTTCAACGCATTTTCTGTGCGATGTACTGTTGCAATGTTTCTCTATAGCCTGAGTTGTTATGGTTTTTATTTCAATTTTACATACATTACACACGATATTGTCTTCGTTAATATATAAAATGTCACTCTCACACTTCTTAATTGCATTTCGTGTCTCTAAGCGCATTTAACGTTTTGACTTCAACATTATGAATGGATCAGCACTACACTATTCAACTCGTACTAAATACTTGAGCAGGATAACACAACTGCACACATTGCAACCGGGGTTCCTGCGTTATGTACGCTGATGTACTCGCAAGGTTCACAAAAGACGGACGACGCGGCACGTGCCATATACTCCGATATGAAACAACTTCACTTTTCCTTAAGTCATCCCGCATCCACTGTCTAGTAATGGACATGGAAGGGCTTTTGAAACACGTTGAGTAGCTCAATGGATAGCGTATTTAGTTGTTAAGTAGAAGACCCGTGTTCAAATCAAATACACATTTTGTAATTGTTTTCTTATAATGTTTTATTTTCTCGTGTAATGTTTTTTTTTTCTTTTTCATTATTTGTAATCTAATGGCAAAAACACGGACGTTATTACTTTAAACTAATAAAATAAGAACTATTTCTTACTTATTTTCTTGCGGGAAAAACAGCTTAATTCTGCATTAATTCGCAGAAATCACGAGCTATGTTTAACGGATTCATCTAGACACCAAAAAGTCTCCAATTATAGATCTAATGCATCTTGCGTAATGTAAACAAACTGAAAAATCACGTACATGCATAGCAAGAACTTTCTTCTTCGTTCAGCTAGAAACAACTGACAGGGGACCTGTCTATTTCTATCCATATTCAGAAGTCCTGCTTTCTATATGTTTTTATTTTAAAATAAAAAAGCAACTGGAAATCGAACCCAAAACTTTTACTTGAAAGGCGTGTCACTAACCAGTTGAGCTACGCGAACGATGATGGTATAATTATGAAGTATTGTAGTATGTCCATTGGCACATAGTGACTTTTAACTAGGACTTACGCCCTTTAGAAGCAACTCCGACATATTCTCAAGGTTGTTGCTTATTCTTGTTTTCCTGAGCTTCAATATGAGCTTTGTTTCATTAAAATGTAAAAGAGGTGTGATAAAAAGTTTCCCTTGTTAGTAGTCCACAATTCATGCAAGAGAACAGCACAATGTTATTCCTTGTCTGAAACTTTATCGAAAATACATAGATCAACGTAATGGTTTGGTACTTATTTTTTTAATAATTTACATGTAATTTCGAGCGATGTGAAAATACTTTCCAAGGAAGTCACTAAATAATGTACCTTAAGGCTGACATCATTAGTACTAATTGATATAAATAATAAATCTTGTACACTTGCAGAATTGAGAGCAGAAGTTTTAGGTTTCGAAAACAGATACTGCTTCTTTTATATTAATATTATTTACAAAATATTAAGTTATAAATGGAACTGCCTTCAATGTTCTATTCTCAATACAAATCATATTTTTATTAAATACTAGTTTCCGTTTATTATTATTAGACTATTATTATTATTATTATTATTATTATTATTATTACATTGATATATAAGTTCGTAACGTTTGTATTAATCATCACAACACTGCCTTGTTAGGAAATTGTTTATTGTTTGTTATTTATTATTTGAATTTTGCGGAATTGAAAGTTTGTGCTATTTATAGGCTGAAGAAAATGGAGTGTCAAGTGGAAGAAACGAACACTTCCGACATATTCTTATGTTTCAGTTTAATATAGGAATAAAGGCAGCGGAGGCGGTTCGAAATATTTGTGGCGTGTACACGGAGAATGCCATCGGAGAAAGCACGGTAGTGCAAGAATATAATTATGTCGTTTCAACACGCAACACACCGTACAAAACTTAGTGTTCATCCACAGAAGATGATATGCGTCTGGTTTGATAAAAATGAAGTTATATACTACTAGCTGAAATCACCCGTCGTTGCCTGTGTTTTCCTTTCTGCTTCTATTTTTAATTAAACTGGTTGTTAGGTTTTTCGGAAATCTCGGAAATCCAACTACAGACAACCAAAACGAATTATCTTTACTAAGCTTTCCTCATCCCTAAAAGATGAATCTTTCTATAGCGTTCACGTACTTGAATTAATGAACTTGTTAGCCAAATGCCTGCCAGGGTTAACTCAATTTAATCACCTGTAGATCAGGCATCGAAAAGAAAACATTTCGTGATGTGCCTTACGTTCAACTGTTTTTAATATATGTTTGTTTTTGTTTATTTATTTATTCATTCATTTGTTTGTTTGTTTATTTATTTATATTGTGACATAGTTAAGGCCATTAGGTCTTCTTCCACACCATCAGAAATGTAAATAAAATAATATAAAATCAAATTATAAACAAAGTAAAACCAAACGAAAATATATACGGGCTACAGTTACGCAACCTAGATTGTCTAGATTTTGGCCTTCATGATGTAGCAACAATCTTATTTCATGTCGTGTTATTTTTCCATGGCCTCATGGAAGTCGATGTTGAATACAACAGGCAATAGTAAAGAACAATTGACTGTATAAGATTGCATTTTAATATTATACATCCATGTTTCATCGTATTTATTTTTAATTTTATCTTTTTAATTAATTTAACGCCCATTTGTCTGATTTTAATGTTGTCTATGTTTTTCTCCTGGTTATGAAGGTTAAATATGGAAACTTTGACAAATATCGGTCAAAGCGTGTAGATTTGTATAGAGTACATACATACATACATACATACATACATACATACATACATACATACATACATACATACATACATACATACGTAGCCACAATGACTTTTATATATAACATGAATTCCCTCCCAGGAATATACCGGGTCCCATAACTACTGACATTTATTGCCTACAACACAGACGCCTTGTGGCGAAATTGAAGAAAATCCACCGGGAAGACCGCATCAACTGCTGCTGCAACATGATAAGGCACGCCCGCACTCCACTAACATGACGAAAGCAGCTATCCAGGGGCTTTGATGGAAGGAGATTCCACATCCCTATATTCCCCCGATGTTGCACTCTCGGATTTCCATTTTTTCCGTTCGTTGTCTATCTAACAATCTTCAAGGGAACTTCTTTGATAACGAAGACGTTTTACAAACTTGGCTTGACGACTTCTTTAACTTCAAATCAGCAGATTTCTTTTGACGTGGAATCGAAAAACTATCCCAGCGTGAATATATAAATAAAACTGAAATTTCCTACAGCATCTACGTAACAACGCCTGATGTAATTGATATAACAGAACAGAATTCAATCAAAATTAAGCTGAAAATATCGAAATATATACTCTGACAGCTAATAATAATGGCCTACGTAAGTAAGTTTAAGTTTGCAGTTATTCTAGTAGCCATAACGCAACTCTTCTTTACTGGATAGGCCTACTTACAAAAATTCTTAGGACCCAATGGTATAGCTTACATTAGTGACAAGGAGCTGGTAATCTGACGTTAAGCTGTATTTGGATCGATTACCTAATTAAAAAAAAATATCACGTAATCCATTACAAATTCACTGTCTCACACCGCTATCACCAATTATACTGACGCTACTTTACAGTTGATATAACATCCTTAAGTAATCAATAAAAAATACTCGAGAAAATTGAGTCGGCAAAAAATAAATTATACTTAACCCAGGATTACCCGTTTTATGTTGCAGATTATATCAACTAGTTTCGATTTGAATTTTCCAAATATAAAAATAATAATAATACTGTAATAATAATAATAATAATAATAATAATAATAATAATAATAATAATAATAATAATAATAATAACAACAACAATAATAATGAGAACGTTTGTGGTCGCCAAATGTTACGAAGCTACATCTTACTAAAATAGAGATGATGAGGGTTACATTTTTAGCGATGTCGAGTACCATTATATTTACAACTTCCATAAATAATTTCACCTATTCTCAAACAGGAATTTCATAATACAAAACGTGATTAAAATACACGTCTACTTTGTGGCTACAGTTTCCGCTTTTCTTTTATCTCACGGCACGCCACCGTTTCCTTTCATTCGTTTGATTCTTTATCCTGACTGCTTGAGTAATGGTTGTGTAGCCGGCAGGTAGCCGGATCCCTCTGTTGTTCATACTACAACGATCCGCTCATCCGAGTTTCATTTATTTTCAATGCCAGTTCATTATTCACCTGATGCAGTTCCACAAAAAGCGCCAACAGATTAAACGGCCGTATTCCGCAAACTAAAATCCTGGGTGTTCAATGGAGATATCCATAAGACGGAAATTAAAGCACCATTCTTGTATGAATTACAAACGAAATACGGTACTCTCAGCAATAGAATCACTTATCTTTAGATCAAATGCGACGGAGGCACTTAAATGTATCCATTCACTCACTACTTCATGGTGTAGATTTAGTCAGTAGCTTTCAATATTCATTTCTGTAGATCAATATGACTTTATTTACAAAAACGAGTATGTTTTGAATCACACAAGAAATACACAATAGTTATGAGCAAGAGAAATGATGTTATATACACTGATATTTCTAAAGCATTTGATAAAGTAAATCATAAAATCTTAGTAGGCTATATCAACTAATAAAATTGTTTTTTTTTTAAATAAATTTAACGAATTTCTTCTGCTCGTATCTCAATACTAGGAAACAGTATCTGACTTTAAGCAATGAGCGCTCTGAGTAATTTATTAGTTACTCCGATGTACCACAAGGCTCTAATTTAGGCTCTAAATATTAACAATTAATATTTGAGGAGAACAATTCGCTCCGGCGCCGGGGATCGAACCCGGGTCCATGGTTGTACGTACCAAGCGCTCTGATCACTGAGCTACGCCGAATTCAATCCACAGCACCGGATCGAACTCTCCTCCTTCAATGTTTCCCTTTGTGGCCTGACTCCAAGTTAGGCATATACGTTCAATGTCAACTGCCATTATACTAAGAGCGCACTCAGCTGAGTGACTTGTTTGGCCGGGAATCCGCAGTTAAGTGCAGAGTAATCTGTACAGACATTATGCACTGTCTAGCTATGAGAATATTATAAATTTATTAATTTGTTCTACAGAATGATATCTGTAATATTGACAATTAATATTTGAGAAGAAAAATTCGCTCCGGCGCCGGGAATCGAACCCGGGTCTTTGGTTCTACGTACCAAGCGCTCTGACCTCTGAGCTACGCCGAATTCAATCCACAGCACCGCATCGAAACATTGAAGGAGGACAGTTCAATATTACAGATATCATTCTGTAGGGCAAATTAATAAATCGATACTAATAATAAAGGTGTAGCCGAAATTTTTCTGGTAATTTTCGATTTTCCAAAAATAATTGGTCCTAACATATATAATTAACCACCCAGAAACCGATAATCGCTTTTTTGAAATTTTTGTTTATATGTCTGTCTGTATGTATGTTTGTTACCTTTTCACGCGATAATGGATGAACGGATTTGAATGAAAATTGGAATATAAATTATGTTCGTTGCAACTTAGATTTTAGGCTATATGGCATTCAAAATACATTATTTAAAAGAGGGTTATAAGGGGGCCTGAATTAAATAAATCGAAATATCTCGCTTATTATTGATTTTTGTCAAAATTGTTACATAACAAACGTTTCTTTAAAACTAATTTGCGATAAGTTTTATTCCTTGAAAAATTTTGATAGGACTGATATTTAATGGGATAAATGAGTTTTAAAATTGAAATAACTGCCATCTAAGGCCGTATAATGAAATAAAAAACAAATGACTTCGTCTATAAGGGGCCTTGGACAGCAACAATCGAAAGCTATCAAAGATAGCCTACAGAGAATGTTTCTGTGTTTGTATGAAGTAATATCGGAAGTTAAATTAACCGATTTGTATAATTAGTTATTATTTCACCATTGGAAAGTGTAGTTTCTCTAGATGGACATAATGCTATAATGTTATTACAGTAACTTCTGATATAATATAATATAATATAATATAATATAATATAATATAATATAATATAATATAATATAATATAATATAATATAATACAATACAATACAATATAATATATAATGTAATATTATATAACATAATTTAAGTTATTTGAAGGGTTCAGAACCATAGTGGGCCAAACGCTATTTACTGAATACGTAGAAAACAAGGGTTAAAATTAAGTTATTACCATAATTCAATGGAAACCTATAACAAGTAAAATAAAGTATAGACATTAAATCTAAATGATGTCAATGTTCATTAAACTATGGTTCCATGTAATAAAAATTAGAAACATATTAAAGGAATTGTCATTGCACCAATGAGTGGTCTCTGGACCAAAATGACCGCATTTTAATTATTTGGATGCAATTTAAATTAAGTAACATGTTAAACGATTTATCCTTCTATCAAACACGAATGTACCCTGGATCAAATGTCCTATTTTAATTATGTAATTACTTCATATTTATTTCTAACGGGTGCAGCGGAGGCTAGTCTATAATAAGATATTAATAATGTTACATATTCGTGTAAAAAATTGTCAGTTGCTTAATCCAAATAAATGTAAATACAGTACATGAGTTTTTCACGGCAAAGAAGTGAAGAAACTTGATTATTTTATAAACGACATGCGTTTAGAATTAGTATCAACAATTAAGTATTTAGGCGTGATAGTTTACAAAACTTTATCTTTTATTTCAAATACTACGTCAATCGTTAATTCTGCTTATAAAGCACTTGAATTTGTTACAAGCAAGCTTAGGATCCGGCACAATTCAGCAACCAATGTATGCACAACTTGACTATAGAGTTCTTTGAACATACGTAGTAGACAGACATACTGTGAAAGTAAACAACGACGTCAATGTGCTGCTTTATATTCTACTGTTAATAGTACAATCTAGTGATGGTGGAAAATGAAATAGGATACATACCTCACAAACGTTCACGTCCTTCGGCGACGTTAAAAGGCGTTAGCGTCACAATGAACACCATGTACATACTTGAAACTAGTTCCAAAAAACTGTTCACTATGAATTGAAAATGCACTGTGATGGCCTGAGTTTGTTTCGTAGGGACAGTATGAAGAATACTGAGCCTCTGATCACGAACCGGATTGTACACTAACGCACAAGTAAACAAAACTCAACACGCCACCTCACTCCATCTGTACTCCTTTGCACTGTAACTTCACTTCATTCTTAAGTTATCTCGGATCCTAAGCCTGGTTATAAGAAATTCAAAACTGTTTTTTAATACTAGGGCCTACTACATTCCTAATTCTACTACACAAGAGTTTAGTCAGAGTTAAATATGAAGATACGTCAATCATATGGGACCCTATGTATAAGGATCAACAAAATGTAGTTGAAATTATTCAGAATAAATTTTTTAGGTATAAAAATTCTTGTTGTATTCGGACACCACATTGCAGCTAAGATCAATGTTTAATATGAAATCCCTCCAACAAGGGAGATCAGTATGCACGATTTTATTACTCAGGAGACAAAATCGATCCTTCAGATATTGAAATTGGATGGAACAAAATTATTTTTGGAAAAATACTTCATTTAACTGAGCTATGATGTAATGCAATGGACTTACGCTAGATTACTTATTAAAGATAGCTGTTTATGTTTCGTTTCAGTAGGTTAATAGCGAAAAAGTTGGATAAATTCTCACTCTTCTTCATTTCATATTTACTTACCGGCTTTTAAGGAACCCGGAGGTTCATTGCCGCCCTCACATAAGCCCGCCATTGGTCCCTATACTGAGCAAGATTAATCCAGTCTCTATCATCATAAACCACCTCCCTCAAATCCATTTTAATATTATCTTCACACCTATGTCTCGGCCTCCCCAAAGGTCTTTTTCCCTCCGGCCTCCCAACTAACACTCTATATGCATTTCTGGATTCGCCCATACGTACTACATGTCCTGCCCATCTCAAACGTCTGGATTTAATGTTCCTAATTATGTCAGGTGAAGAATACAATGCGTGCAGGTCTGCGTTGTGTAACTTTCTCCATTCTCCTGTAACTTCATCCCTCTTAGCCCCAAATATTTTCCTAAGAACCTTATTCTCAAACACCCTTAATCTCTGTTCCTCTCTCAAAGTGAGAGTCCAAGTTTAACAACCATATAGAACAACCGGTAATGTAACTGTTTTATAAATTCTAACTTTCAGATTTTTGACAGAAGACTAGATGATAAAAGCTTCTCAACCGAATAATAACACGCATTTCCCATATTTATTCTCCCTTTAATTTCCTCCCGAGTGTCATTTATATTTGTTACTGTTGCTCCAATATATTTGTATTTTTCCATCTCTTCAAAAGATAAATCTCTAATTTTTATAGTTCCATTCGTACAATATTCTGGTCACGAGACATAATCATATACTTAGACCTTTCGGGATTTACTTCCAACCCTATCGCTTTACTTGCTTCAACTAGAATTTCCGCGTTTTCCCTAATCGTTCGTGGATTTTCTCCTAACATATTCACGTCATCCGCATAGACAGGAAGCCGATGTAACCCGTTCAATTCCAAACCCTGTCTATTTTCCTGAACTTTCCTAATGGCATATTCTAGAGCGAAGTTAAAAAGTAATGGTGATAGTGCATCTCCCTGCTTTAGCCCACAGTGAATTGGAAAAGCATCAGATAGAAACTGGCCTATACGGACTCTGCTGTAAGTTTCACTAAGACACATTTTAATTAATCGAACTAGTTTCTTGGGTATACCAAATTCAATAAGAATATCATTAAAACTTCTCTCTTAACCGAGTCATACGCCTTTTTGAAATGTATGAATAACTGATGTACTGTACCCGTATACTCAAATTTTTTCTCCAATATCTGTCGAATACACAAAATCTGATCAATAGTCGATCTATTACGCCTAAAACCACACTGATGATCCCCAATAATTTCATTTACATATGGAGTTAATCTTCTCAAAAGGATATTCGACAAAATCTTGTACGACGTCAACAAAAGTGGTATTCCGCAATTTCGACTTCAGAAAGTGTGGGTTCCGGTATGAATGGCTCAGCAGTTTGTATTTCAATTTCGCCCTGATCATTTCTATTGGCCTATATATATTTAGTAGTTGTCCAAAATAGTTTTTCCATCTGTTTAGGATTGAATGAGAGTCTGCAAGTAAGTCTCATTCTCATCCTTGATCACGTTAACCTTGCCTGATATCCGTTTTTAAATTCCTTTATACCCTTATATAAATCTCGAATATTTTTATTTTTACTATTTGTTTCTACCTCATTCAGTTTTTCCTTCAAGTAATCTCTCTTTTTATTCCTAAGTGTACGACTTGCTTCCCGTCTTTCATTGAAATAATTGTCTCTATTCTCCGCAATTGGATCTTGTAAGAATTTCAATTTTTTCTGTTTCCTTCTATCTACTACAATGAAACAATCTTCATGAAACCATAGTTTCTTTTCCTTAGTTTCATGATAACCTATGCTCGACTCATTTCCTTTGCTTTGGTCGTGCCGGAGAATCAGTCCCATTCCGAGGCATACTGTTAGGTTTCGTAACAAGCTGTTTTTTACGGTGAGGGTTTGTTAGCCCTTCGCCCAACCCCCAAGCTGGAGGACCACCCCTTATCGGTTGTCCACGACTGCTTATTCAATATATTTGCAGCTACCCTCCATATCTGGAGGCCGTCTCCTCTATCCGCAACCTGAGGACGCGCCATGCCGTGGTGATAGGGACCCACAATACATTCATTTCATACATCTAGGAATTCCCATCACATTCATCTCCTCACCTCCCCAACTCACCTAATTCATAGTTTTCATTTCATAATAATTCTAGCTTATCTTATTATTATGCTTCGATAGCGGTTGCAAAATATGTTGAGCCGAGCCATACCTGATTATAGTGTGTACTATGTTCGACATGCCTCGACGGGATAGGCGGTAAATGGGAACTGTCAGCCACATGTACAGTAAAATCAGGTGAAAGAAGTGAGGCAAATGTATTCATATATTAAAGAGGTAACTGGCTATATAATATTTATAATAATATTTATATAACTACATTTTTCATATTTCAACATTTAACATCAAACACCCGAAAACATTTCCGAATCTTAAAAGTGTTTACTGTGAAGTAATCAATTAAAATAATACTCAATTAATACTCATGCCCTTATAATTCATTAAAGTGAGTTACAACGTATGGTTCTTGTACTTCTTCTTCTTCTTCTTCTTCTTCTTCTCCTCCTCCTCCTCCTTCTTCTTCTTCTTCTTCTTCTTCACTTCATGGTATAGACAATCAAATGCCTGTTCCGTCTTCAAAGTTCTCCAGCCATCGTTTCCTAGGTCTGCCCACCAATCTTATTCCTTTAGGATGATATTGCATTATTTGTTTAGTAAGTCTGGTATCTGGCATTCTATCGACATGTTCTTTCCAATTTTGTTTAAATGTTTTAATCTTTCATTTATATTAAACATTTCTAACTCTTCTCTTATGCTTTCATTTGTTATTAAGTCTCTCCTCGTACATCCCTTCACATTTCTTAGAAATTTCATTGCTGTCGTCTGTATTTTGCTTTGTTGCTTCTTGGTTAATGTCCAAGTCTCACTTCCGTATGCCAGCGTAGGTACAGTCATGATTTTATAAAACTTTAATTTTGTTTCTTTACGTATTTTGTTTCTAAATGTTCTATTAAATGTTCCACATACTCTTTGAAAATTACATATTTTATTGTCCACGTCATATTCTTTATCAAAGCCAAATCACTTTCCAAATAATTAAAATGGCTTACCTGTTCTATGCAGCAGTTATTTGTAGCTATTTTTGTTCTGATCGGTTCCTTCCCTATAAATGCAATTACCTTTGTCTTTATTAGAGAAATTTTCATATTATATTGTTTTTCAATTTCATTAAGTTTAAAAATAGATTTTTGTGGGGCAGACTCACTATTCTGAATAACAACTAAATCATCGGCAAATAACAGTATATTTAGAAAGATATTCTTTGAAATTTGAAAACCTACATTCACTAGCTGTTTCCAGTTCCCCACTAGATCGTCTATATAAATACTAAAAAGTGTAGGTGATAAAGTACACCCTTGTCTGACACCCTGATTAGTAACAATTTTTACAGAAGTTTTACCATTGTGTTTCACATTTATTTTTGTTTGGGAATAGAAGCATTGTATCATTCTTACAAGTTGTCGGGGATATCCTCTTTCTTCCAATATTTGCCACAATTTGCATCGGTTAACTCTACCGAAAGTCACGTATTGTTTTAGTGTATTAAACAAAAATAGACTCCTATTATCACGTAAACAAACTATGTATCGACAAAAGCTTCTCTCTGTGTCATATGAAGTGACTGAGGCATATCGAAAATAAGATTCGTGCAAATATTTACTTTCTCACATAGGCCTACATATGTTCACTATGGAAACCCAACATAATATCTGGTATAACGCACAAAGTTTCATTGCTAATATTTTCAACACTATTTTACAATGTTTGCGCAGATTGTCAATTGTTTCACATTAGATGTTATACTACAGCAATCTCATCCGATCAATAAATCGGTTCCAACAATTGCAGGTCTATTTTAAACTTATTGTTTTAGTTAACAAATGTACACAAATTGCTTCAACAATTACTTTTTTCACAAATAAAATAAATACCTATGAATTAAATTGAATTATAGAAAACTGGGTCCCCCAGGGTGTCAATCGCTTTTCTCTCGACATGTAGTTTATTGCTCCAGTACCGAGCTGCAGAATTCTTCGCTTTACTGTGTTGAAGTTTCGCTATTACAAAGAGAGTTTATACAGCAGTGAAAAAGTCATTATAATTAGCATTATTTCAATCTATATTATGGTATTATAGGTTGGGGTGGAACTTCTAAATCCAACCCATATCCGTTAATTTTACTAAAGAAAAAAGTATTAAAATTTGTTTAAAAAAGCAGAAAGCTTACTCAACTAAATTGTTGTTTAAATATTTCAAAGTTCTCAACATTAAACTAATTTATTGTTTTATTTTAATAAAATATTTTCACAGAAATCTTAATAACTTTGAAAGGTATATACATAAAAATAGAACTAAACATACGAATTCTCTGCATTTGTCTGAACCTAAATGTAAACCCAATGCAGCTTTTTATCATAGCATGAGTCAAGGTCCTAGAATATTAAACAAATTTTATTCTAATATTATTTTAACCACGAATCCTCTCCAAATTAATAAAAAATAAAATAAAAAAATTGTACTGGATTTATACTTTGGGTTTAAATATATTAAACACTTTTTAATCTATATTCACTCTCTATTTTAACTTTATTTTTGTCTGTACTGGAATCCCCTCCTGAGCACGAGTCTTACTCATTCAGGAGTAGGCTAGTTTATCTCACATTGTATTAACTTGTAGGCCTATTCATTGCAAACTTACTACCAATAAAATAAATAAATAAATAAGTGAATGAATGAATGAATGAATGAATGAATGAATGAATGAATGAATGAACAGTCTCTATCTCATTTTAGATAAACGGAGGTGTAAAAATATCGTGCGACACAAATGTTAAAAATGATTTTATTTTGAATAATTTCGAGGGAAAAATTGTTCCGGAGCCGGGTAGACATTTTGATTTTATTTTGTTCGCAGGAATTGCTTCACTCGGCCTGGGTTTCCTTAAGAAGATATCCCTACTTACGAGAAAAAATTTAATCTAATCCATCATCAAATTATATTTCATTTACGCTTCATGACATGAGCGAGTAAGATATTATGTAGGTATCTTAGGGCCGTATTCATAGATATTTTTAGCGCGGGCTTCCGGTGGATGATCAGCGAACTCACGTTTTTCGTGCAAATCAAGCTTTCAGGTGTCCCTTAAAGTTGATTTGAATAATTTCGAGGGAAAAATTGTTCCGCGGCCGGGCATCGAACCCGGGACCTTTGGTTAAACGTACCAACGCTCTACCAACTGGCCCCGGAAAAAATGTTTCCCTCTAAATTATTCAACGATTTTCGTATTCATAAACCAGTGTTAGCGATATGATATGATATGATATGATATTATATGATATGATATGATATGATATGATCTGATATGATATGATATATGATATATGTGATATGATATGATATGATATATGATATGATATGTTATATGAATGATACGATATTAGGCCTATATGATATGATATGATATGATATGATATGATATGATATGATATGATATGATATGATATGATATATGTGATATGATATGATATATGATATGGTATGAATCCTGTACAAGTAACCAGTCGATAAACGTGTTTCAATTAATTTAGGTATTTGTTACATAACAGCGTCACAAAAGATAGTATGTAATGATTTCGAGCAAGTTGTTGTTTTGGTACATGAAAGTAAGAAGTTTAACAACAACAATTACACAGAAAAAATACTAGAACGACTTATCAGATTCAGAGCACTCCAACTTCATTGAACCAAACACGGCCAACAAATGAAGGAACCCAGACACGTCATCAATCCTGAAAGAAATACAATCCAGAGCAACTGCTCTATCGAGCTGGACGAGCTCGCCCGCTGCTGCCTGCACGCTCTCTCAACACCACAACCAACTTTCTCGTCGCAAAACGGACTTCCGCTTTATACAACAGTTTCAATTACGACATGTACTACAAACTGTGCAGTCAGGGTGAGAACGTGTCGCACGTAAACGAGAAACCACGAGTTTATACACAACATCGGCATCAATACCCGAGGCGAAGAGGGTCGTGGAAGACCAGCGAGTGCAAACATACAAATCATATACAGGGACATCATTTTAATTTTACTAACATTTCTAATATTAACCTGGTTATACCTTTGGATCAACGATTAAGAACCGGAAACACCGTTTGCTACCTCTTTCCACGACTGGAGTTCGATGATACTCGCGTAATATACAAACAAATCACTGTACTAGGTACAAGAGGGAAGAAAAGTAGTTCATCAATTTACGTAAACTAGGAAATATCGCGATTTTGAGTTTGATAATTTTCATTAGGTTTTTGTTTAATCAGAATACAGTACAGAATTGACAATGAGTGTTTGTACTCACGAACTGAGCTGTCCATGTGGACGTATTCATTATGCAGTGTATATTATATTGTCTACAGCACATTAGCGTACAATATTGAGAATGAAGTTAAATTGAAAAAAATCATAATATGGATATTTAAACACATTTTTGAAAATGGTGGCAGTTCATTTCGGTACAGGCTTCAGTTCTAATGTGTGTAATTCCAATTACCAATTTCGTCTTTCGTACTTGTAACTCATATTGAAATAATTCTGTACCTACTATATAAAAGAGTATCTTACGTACTGTAAATTCAATCTTCACTTCTGCCCGATCCGAAAAGATAAAATTACTCAGACATGCTATCTACTGTCCGTCCAAGTGGTTTTGTCGCAGGGTCGTAGAAAGGGGGGAAATCACGTGACAGTTAATTACTTAACGAGGCCCTTCTATTTAAGTTATTTTAAACAGTTGTATGGGTATAATATTACGTAGACGTCCAATTCCTAACAGAAATTAATGTTCTCAGAAAAGAGGTAAGACAGCCCAGCCACTAGCATTTACAAAGAGGCGAATAGAAGCGGGTGGGATAAACCGGGATACGACGTAGGCAAATGAACGACAGTACCTGTGCGAAAATGATGCAATATTGAAAGCTTTCGTCACTGGAAAACGCGAACATATTTTTGGAACGTACTGTTTACTATGACCGTAAAGCTACTATGACTATGTATGCGGTCTTGGATCTGTGTGGAGGACGGTTGAACTTCATTAGTGGAAGGGGTGGGAGTGAAGTACATTCAGAAACTCAGGTGCAATAAAATTGAAGTAAAAATAAAATGATGTCCCTATACAAACATACATACATACATACATACATAAACACATGCATACATACATACATACACACACAGGGTCGCCGACAGAATTTATGGGCCCATATGCAATACTGTACTCGGACCCCGTTGAAAAAAGTAACAAATACAAGTTACCAGTTATTCTAACCATAATAATTATTTGCAAAATAAATAAAAGATAACCCCATACACAGATTCGAACTTAAAAATATACACTTTTATTACATTGAAAACGTTTAGCAAAACTTCACATTAGCACAATATATTATTGTTCTAAAGCATTATTCATAAACACCTGTAATTTCTAACTTGGAGTCCAACATCAACAAACAACTCTCCTTGACTTCACTGATGCAAAATCATCAATATATCACCAAAATTTAAAGACCTAGCAAGATCGCTCTCCAGACTAAGGAGCTCTCAGGTATTTAGGAGATTCATTGGCTTCAGTGGGGTTGGCCCTAAATTAGAGGCATGAATTGATTTTAAATTTCTCGGGTCGTCAGTAGTTTCTTTGTTAATGTCTTCATAATATTTTTCACGCAGTCTAGCATCCATATATTGATATCTTCCAATTTTTTCTGTCTGTACTTGTGCTTTTCAGCTCCCGACTTATACCTATATTTTTCCATTGTGCAGTTTGACTATTACCAATAGTAATAAACAGAATTTACTAGACAAACGACAACGAAAAGACGAAAGTTTTGACACGAAACATACAATGTACTGAAAAGGAAACGTATCCTGCGACTTCGGTTTGGGAGAGTCCACTAACATATTGCAGTGCGTCAGCGGGGGGTTAGTAGTTAAAAAGGACAAGCCAATAAATAATTGAACGTGTTCGGTACAAGTGACGGGAACATAGTTCAGGCAAATTCCAGGGCCCTCGATTGTCGTGTCGGTGAATGTTAATGCGAGAAACTGATATCCTATTATATGAAAGTGAAATATTTACATATGAAGTGTAATTTGTATTAATTCTAATATTTTTCAGTTAATATGTGAGATTTATGTAACAAATATTGTCACAAAATTGTATAGCAGCCGTATGTTTCTACGAAAAATTATTCATGATATTAAAAAGTAATCAGACTCACTTAATCTGACGGGCCCTTATTGCACACGGGACAATATGCACTCGCCCCCTTTGCCCCCCCTCCCTTCTCGGCAGGCCTGACATACATACCAGAGATGAACAACGATCGAGAAAACAAGACTAACAGCCCCCACAAAGCCGAAAACCCGCACGACAATGTTGTATTACGTCGCGTCCTTGACGTAAAGACTGGTTGTGAGTCTTCCGAGACTCGATATTGTAATCAAGTCCCGAAGTCCCGAAGTCAGCGGTTGTTTATACCTGACTTAACTTTTATCTACTTTGGCAATTGTTATAATATGTATAAACAATCAAGTAGCTTATTTGAAACATCATCTCTACATTTCAGTGTATAATAATCCGTTCCCCAGTCTTTATTTAATTACTAGGCCCTTATTAAAAGGCTAGGAAATTTATTTCCACATGTTTAAGATCAAGTGTGCAATCTCAAGTAAAAAGATATTAATGTCATGTTTTAAGTTTCTTAGAAATGCAAATTTATTTGAGAATTGTTCTTTTTTATTTATATAACCGTAGGCCGTATCAATTCAATTCAATTTATTTGGCCATTAGACATACAGTTTTAGGCTTCATCAGAATACATTGAAAAACACATAAATACATTTTTAAAACACTAATAAAAGAAACAGTAAAATTTAAATAATACAATGAAAACATGAAATAATTTGAAACTTTTAAAATAAAGAAAGTAACTAAATTGCAATTAAATTTATTTATTAAAATACAATTTCATACAAATTTGTGTTGAAAAGCTCAGCAACAGAGTAAAAAGGATTATTTAATAACCAATTGTAAAATCTAGTTTTGAAGCTATTGACTGGTATTTTATAATATTGACTGGGGAGCTTATTATATAATTTCATCCCCATAATTGAAAAGTTTGTGTTGCTCTTGTGTAATCTGCAATATGGAATATTAATTTGTTCACTATTTCTAATCTCATGATAATTTATATTGGCCACTAATGAGTAATTGTCGATATTTTGTCGAGTGTAAAGTACTAGATCATAAATATACAAATTTATGATTGTTAAAATCCGTGATTGTCTGAAAAGTGGCCGACAATTTTCCAGATAGTTTGATTTACATAAAATTCTAATAGCTTTCTTTTGTAAAATCAAGACGCTTCCAGTTTTGGTTCCATTTCCCCACAAAATTAGGGCATATCGGATTATCGACTGAAATAGAACCAGAACATTTTGATAACTAAGATACTGTCCTGTTTTGTCTTTTTGTCTCTTTTAAACATTTATGTTATATATTTGAATGATGTATGTTATTCAAAGTTACGAAATCTTTCCACGCCAACCAAATGCTATTTCAAGAATGACGAGCGAGACTCGAAGCGCAGCGAGAATGACGAGCCGAGACTCGAAAGACAAATGCAGCGAACACAGAGAGCGAGAGCGGCAGTAAATTTTGTTCATCTACAATACGTACATACATTATTACTAGATTCCTGCGTTTGGTTACCTAAAGCTTCCAAGCAGCCCGCAAAAGTGTAGTTGTGTATGCAGTACAAAACTTGATGTCATCCAACACTACTTAGTTCCGGTATGCTGCTCAGTGAACATACGAAAACAAAACTAAACTAGGCGGTTGGAATTGCGTGCTACAATAGAAGAATTTGGTAACGAACACGTCATTAGGAAAGAAGAAAATGTATTTTATCAGAAAGAAGGAGAAATTTTTCGTTTGAAATTCTGAAAATGTTTATAGTCATTTGTGCTGAAATTAATATTTTCTTCATTTGTTAATTCCAAACTTCAATTAGACCTGAAGTATCTAAATGCGTTTTACTTAATATAAAAGTCCGGGCGTCATATAGCCATGGCGATTAAAAATTGTGGGCCTATGTGACGCCAAAATTGTTTATTGAGTTCAAAACTTTTTAATATTTCGATTTATTTTATGTCACTACGACCAATATATAATGTTAACAAATTCGGTTGTAGAAAGAAATTCGAAAGTGCTTTTTAAATTAATGTTGTTATATTTGTTTACCGTATCAAGATATTTTCCTAGCTTTAGAGAGTTTCTGGGAACGTGTTTGCTTGCATTGCATAAATTTATACTTACTTACTTACTGGCTTCTAAGGAACCCGGAGGTTCATTGCCGCCGTCACATAAGACCGTCATAGATCCCTATCCTGAGCAAGATTAATCCACTCTCTATCATCATATCCCACCTCCCTCAAATCCATTTTAATATTATCCTCCCATCTACGTCTCGGCCTCCCCAAAGGTCTTTTTCCCTCCGGCCTCCCAACTAACACTCCATATGCATTTCTGGATTCGCCCATACGTGCTACATATCCTGCCCATCTCAAACGTCTGGATTTAATGTTCCTAATTATTTCAGGTGAAGAATAAAATGCGTGCAGTTCTGTGTTGTGTAACTTTCTCCAGTCTCCTGTAACTTCATCCCTCTTAGCCCCAAATATTTTCCTAAGCATCTTATTCTCAAACACCCTTAACCTATGTTCCTCTCTCAAAGTGAGAGTCCAAGTTTCACAACCATAAAGAACAACCGGTAATGTAACTGTTTTATAAATTATAACTTTCAGATATTTTTATAGCAGAATGGATGATAAAAGCTTCTCAGCTGAATAATAACAGGAATTTCCCATATTTATTCTGTGTTTAATTTCCTTCCGAGTATCATGATATATAATATTATTTAATATATCAGTAAATGTATCTTTTTATTAGCTCGAATGATTTTCTCATTGTTTCTCTAAACGAAATGTGCTGACTCCTGAAATAAGGGGCAGGCTTCTATTTTTTTTTTAAGTCTCGTTCATCCCTAGTAAAAATTATCTTTTATTGCATATAAGCTGCCTTTAAATATATCTGTATCTATTATTAAATCCAAGTGATATTGCTATTATTCACCGACTTCCACACACAGGTACACGAATAAACAAATGTAGACAAACAGTACCGGTGCATGAGGGACGATTCACTGGTTTACTGAAGCGTGACCTGTTCATTTGCAACTAGATTTCCATAAGAATAGCCCTATAGCATGATCGATGTAAACTTAACTTGTATTCAAAATAACCTAACGCAGAACTCTAATTATTACATTCACACACATAGACATACATATTATATTACTTGCAACGCATTACGTTATCAGCAATGCATTACATGACACGCATTACAGCAAAATTTTACACGCGGACAGACGACGGTGAAAAAAGTTCGCGCGACTTACGTACGTCACTGACATAGTCCTATTCGACTACCTCGAAATTTTTATCGGATGAAAAGTGGCTGACATATTTTTTTCCATATCTCAGTCAGTAGAGAAAGTGGACAGTTTCAAATATACTTGGGATGTACTGTAAAGAGTAACATGAGCTGCTGCCAGGAAGTCAAAGGAGAATAGCAATGGTAAATGAAGCTTTTAATAGAAAAATGAGCATCTTCTGCGGATCTCTGGAAAAATAACTAAGGAAGAGACTAGAGAAGTGGTTTGTGTGTGGTGTAGCATTGTATGGGGCAGAAACATTGACATTACAAAGTGAAGGAAACACTTGAAATGTGGATATGGAGAGTGTGAAATGGACAGACAGAATAAGAAACGAACCTGTGTTGGAAAAAATGGGTGAAAAAAGAATAATGCTGAAACTGACGAGAAAGAGAACTGGTCACTGGCTGAGAAGAAATTGCCTATTGTAGGATGCACTGGAAAGAATGGTGAACGGGAGAAAAGTTTGGGGCAGAATAAGATTTTGTAAGTTGGTTTTAACGACGATGTATCAAATACGATGTTATTTAGCGTCGATGAGATTGGTGATAGCGAGATGGTATTTGGTGAGATGAGGCCGAGGAACCGCCATAGATTACCTAGCACTCACCTTACGTTTGGGGAAAACCTCGGAAAAAATCCAACAAGGTAATCAGCCCAAGCGAGGATCGAATCCGCGCCCGAGCGCAACTTCAGACAAGTGCCTTAACCGACTGAGCCATGCCGGCGGCCGGCAAAAGGAGATATCAAATAGTAGACGACATTAATATATGGATCATATGCGGAGACTAAGAGGAAGGCAGAACATAAGAAAGACTGGATAACGCTGGGTTTGCAGTAAAAGACCTGCCCTTAAGCAGAACATTATGAATGAGTGAATGAATGAATGAATGAATGAATGAATGAATGTTAGTCTGGGACAAGTGTTTTTTACATACCGGACGGACGCGAAATGGGTTCCTAAGAGATATCTTTAACCATTAAAAATTATTAATTTCACTTTAGTTTATACAATATTAAGTTATACAGCTAAACCTGCGTTATAACTCATTTATGCGTAATTCTGCTTTGTAGGTAATTATGCACAAGTTCTGACAAAATTACATTTAATTACAGGCAAATTAACCCTGAATTGTACGTAATTCGCTTTTATAAGTCGTTATTTAAAAAAATCTAATTTGCATTCTACGTATTTTCGTTTGTCTTAATAGGTGAGTCTAATAAAATCTCATTTCAATTTCAAATGATTTGTCTTATGATCCTTAATACATTTCAATCATTTTCCATAATCCTCAAAGTTTTCTGTGGGATACGGGGAAGATATAAGTCATGTGACAGCGAAGAGCTCTGTCTCCATATATCAGTTATTTCAAGGTAATGCGACTCATACAGATAAGACAGCGAACTCAACGAATAGGCGAATATAGTGTTGACATGCGTCGCTTTACATGTCAGCTTAGGTACTTTCCCATAGGACATGTTCCTAACATTTCAAAACGATTTCACGTCAGTAGCTTTCTAAAATTATTTCAATTGGGATGATTTTATTATTATATACAATATACAAAATTATGAAACTTCCATAACACATTCGTAGATAATAATATAATATTATTACTGATATAATTACTATAAACGAAATAATGAAATTTATTTCGTTAATTATTATACGGTACGGTATGTTTAATAATAATTCATATTGGTAAAAACCCAATTATGTATGACAAAGTAAGAGCTACTAACTATAAGATAAAGTTAGATTTATAAAAGGAGTTGTGGCAAATTCCAACTAAAGAAAAATAAAAAAATATAGCAGGTTGTAATAAACATGTATTATATGATTGTAACCTACCTACTTGCTCATGTAACGCTTTGAGTATATCCTCACAAGTTAAATATTTAGACATTATTATTGACCAACTTTTAAAATGGGACAAGCAGATCTCCTTCCTGTGTAACAGATTGCGTAAAACAATCCACAAATTTTCCATTCTACGCTCTTATTTACCTGTTTATGTTCTGCGTACTGTGTAAATGTTATGTTTTATTTAACGACGCTCGCAACTGCAGAGGTTATATCAGCGTCGCCGGATGTGCCGGAATTTTGTCCCGCAGGAGTTATTTCACATGCCAGTAAATCTACTGACATGAGCCTGTCGCGTTTAAGCACACTTAAATGCCATCGACCTGGCCCGGGATCGAACCCGCAACCTTGGGCATAGAAGGCCAGCGCTATACCAACTTGCCAACCAGGTCGACTCGTACTGTGTACTTAGCTCTGTTTCAATCAATAATTCAGTATGGTATATTAGGTTGGGGGGAATGGCAAAATCGACTTTCCATCCTTTAAATTTGCTCCAAAAAAGAATTATCAAAATTTGTCTATATAAACCTTTTGATTACACAACAAAATTAATTTTTCAGGAATTTGGTGTATCAAATCTAGAACAAATTTATAAACAAACATTGCTGATGTACTTCCATATAAATCACAATAAATTTAAATTTGATCCTCATGAATACCATACGAGACAAAACTACAGTTTCTTTCTAACTACTCCCAAATGCCACACAACTGCTGGATTAAAACACAGCAGAAATTTTGGACCCAAAATATATAATGTATTAATTAGAGCTTACCATGAGCTAAGTACACCTAACACACATAGATATAAGAAACAAATCAGATTAATTATTTAATTGTTTAAGCTGATTGAGTTAAAAATTGATACTCTAATATTCATGTACTTTTGTATTTTCTATTTAAATATAGACCCTATTATTACATGCTGTATGTATTTTACCATTTATTAATGTTATTGTGCTCAATGAACTCTCTTAATTTTGTGATATATTTTGTATAACTGATCTGAACTGCGCCCGAGCAAGAGCTTCTGCTCTTTCGGGCTGCAATGCCTAATGTAGCTCAAGTGTAAAGTATTAAATAAAAATAAGTAAATGAAATTAAAATAATAATAAAGATAACTTAATCTGAGTTTATGACTGAAGAAAAAAAGTTCATAGTAAATTGTATTCAGTGCATTTATATCCAAACCTTGTTTCTACGTAGTTCTGAGTTGTACGTAATTTAATCATTCCCTTTCAGTTACGTACAACTACTATATGTTCAAATTGTATTAAAATATGTCATTGCACTCATTAACATGCTCGTAATTATAATGCATACGTTGCAAATATCGCACCTTCACCACAGCATTAAATAATTATTATAATATATTAGATGTCAATCCAAACCGTGTGCTCAATTGTAGCAAATTTTCTTGTACATGGGTGGTGCGCATTGCCGGTAGGGAAAAATTTCTTTTCTGAAATCATTACTATAGCATTCTTTCAATATGATGAATCAAGTAGGATATATTATGATGACTCAGTGATTATGGAGCAGTGGCAGAAGTAGTCTAATAATAATAATAATAATAATAATAATAATAATAATAATAATAATAGCTTTAATTATAACAGCAATAATAATAATTGTTTGTTTCTTTGTTTCTTTGTTTGACGGACACTGGAAAGTTTTCTTTTCTCAATCGTACTATCAGGGACTGGAATGCTCTGCCTGCAGACTTACTAAAGGCTTTACCAATAACCAAAAATGTATTTAAAAATAGGCTTAAGGACTTTACTAATAGACGGTAATACATTATGCAGACTATTTTGTGTGTGATTTTACAAGTACACTGAGTAAGCAGAGAAACATAGTGAATATCCAATGATTTATATTGGGTGTGCAGTGTGTTGTAGTGAAAGCGCTGTGAGGTTAAAAGTAAATTCTGAGAGTTATAGTGGCAGAGAAACTGAGATAGATTTATAGTGAACGGGTGTTAGTTATAGTCAACGTCCTAAATTGCTTGTAATGGGGTCTAGGCTAGCGATTTGAGGTTAATATAGTAAGTACAATTCTACGGAATAATAAGGATGCAATTAATGTTTTCTTATTTTAAAGTTTGTATCAGTGACGAGGTGTGTTGTGTCAGTGAAGTGTGTTTGTATCAGTGAAGCTCTATAGTTTACAGTGGTAGTGCAAAGTATTTGAACAGTGAAATGTTTTTGAAGTGTTAGTGAAATCAGGGTAGTGTCAGTGAAATGTTTCATAGTTCCAGTGCTGTGAGTGAATTGATAACGAAATGAGTGTAGTGCTGAAAGGTACTTGTGCATGTATAAACAAATCATATATACTCTTGGTTTTAAGTTCGAACTTAGGGTTAACATATAAATTAGATTTACTTTAATTAACTACGTTATATTAAGTGATTCATTTAATTTAGTATGTTGCTTGTTAATATTATTATATATTGCTACTATTATTATTATTATTATTATTATTATTATTATGAATTTATTATTAATTGTAATTTACTGAGAATAATTAGTTACCACTGCCACCGGGTATTTACCCATTTGCAGTGTGAATAAATACATACATTATCATCACTATCACTTTATGTTATTCTCGAAAAGTATGATTTGTTGATTGTATATCGAAAGTCTACTCCAGTTCACATTCATCTTCCTTATGAGGAGATCTGCAGAATTCAGTTTCTTCTAAAACAATTTTCGGAGGACGTAGGCAAGCAATGCTGGATTAGACAAAGTCTTCTAGCTTCCATATTTTTTCTTGCCCTGGCGGTTTTGACAGGTTTTGTGCTAACCTTCATGATGTATAGCCAACAGATCCAATTATAATTGGTTCTCTGTCTTTGTACCCATCCCACTTTCGAATCACAACTACGAGATACTTCTGCATGTAGATGTTTCTTCAGTCTTCTTTATTACCAAGTTCTGATTGGAGGGGATAGGAAAATAATTTACTTAGCGTTACTACGTTAATTAGAGGTTATAATATCTAGCTCATCAATTGTTATTTTGTGACAAGAATACGTCTCTTTATCGTACTGCATATGATGATATATAGAAATAACAGGCTATGATTTACGGTTTGACACATGCATCAGAGACCCTGAAAGCCTGAGGCACCTCCCAATAAAGTACTTTATTATTATTATTATTATTATTATTATTATTATTATTATTATTATTATTTCCAAACTTTACATATCACTCAGATTAATCATGCAAAACATATATTTCTTTTAAGATATTTAATACAAATTAGATTTTGACAAACAGTGAGAATCCCTTAGTGTTTCGAATTGACAGTTCATAGCGAAGCACAGATGGATCGGAAGAAGAGGATTTATAGAGTGGCCTGCAAATCCAACAATCTTATTCGGGTTATTTTAAACAGAGAAAGTATTAATATTGAAGAAATATGAACGATTCAACTCACAAATATTATAGATATCAGTATCTCTTTGACTGATGTTGCAGATTTAAATAATTATTGAATACCTAGACCAAGGACAATGATTTTCGTAACTTGCACTTATCGGAAAAGTAAGCTAAAACTACATACTTCATCTGGGATTTTATTAACACTATTTTCACTATACAATTTTTTTCAAATATTCATCTCGTCGCTGCGCTTGCAAAATCCACTACGTGTTTTTAAAGACATCTTGCAGGAGAAAGAGCCTGTCACTTTTAATTGCTTTGATTTTCAAGGCTACTTTCGGTATAATTTGATAATTTTTTCAATTTTGATTGAAATTATAGTGAAGAGGAACAGCCAGCAGAAGAGAGTAAGGAAAAAAAGAATATCTACAATCCCACCATTCCCTATTATCTCCAAAAATACCGGCTAAAATAACTTGAAGTAATCGGACTTCTGATTGGTGCAAGATGTAACGCTACTCTCCTCATGAAAGATGTGTTTAAGGTATATGTACGCCCACAAAACGCAAAAAATTATGAAAAATCAGAATTTTCAAAATATAACTATTTTAATACAGAATTTTCTCCTCTTTAATTACATATAAGAATTTTCGATTTATGCCTTACGGTTTTTGAGATAAGTCCCATTTTCCAAAATGCTGCGTCATCAGCCACGGTCACTTACTTTTGGAGTGATCTTCGTAGCAGTCAATCCCCTCGTCCTGCATTGCTTGTAAAATAAACTTCTTTCTAGTGCCGAAATAGATGCATAGATATCTGGGCATGGTAATTAGATGGAAAAAACGTTTTTACATAGTGAAGTAATTCATAATCTTTTACTGTTAGTCATACAACTGTAAATTTGTGTATCAGTGATGTTGTACGTCATTTTAATAAGAGTCCAAAAGTAGAAATTACAATTCTGAGAAGGATGGACATAAACCCTGGGACAAACACCATCGCAGGATTTGTTGCATCAATGGAAATAGGGACAAAAGTGCCAAAAAAAAACATTCAACACCTGAAGTTAAAACAAGGAGGAGGTATTTGAGAGGCAGAAAGAAGATGAAACTGGACCGACATGAAGCTGCTTAAGAGGTGACATATGATTATGGAGTCTTCTAGGCTCTGAAATTTTGTGGCACATTTCCTGTAAATAGTAATTTTAGAATATTTAATTCTTTCAAACATGATATCTCAGTCAATTATGGCGATACCAAGAAGATATTGGTGTCATTTTGAAGCCTGAAATGTCCCCCAGTGCCTGACAATGAGTAAAATAACATTAATATAATTAATAATTATCTATGGATTTTTACATGATTTATGCAACATAAAATATTATTGTAAGTTACATATATGGCAATATTTAATTAATGTAAATGAAAATAAAAAATTGCTCTATGTCAGGCACTAACGAAAAGTTTTAGCTATAAAACAGTGAAAAAACTGTGGCTCTACTTTAAAAACTGCATGAGCTATCATGTTTCAAGCTGCATGTTAAAATTATAAACAAAATAATTTTTAAAAGCAGTTTATACATAATTTCAAGGGATCTGTTCACTTCATTCTCTTTCTGGTACCATTCTCAATTGTATAAAAATTTTACAGAGCAAAATTATACAAAAGAAATTTTTTTGTATGTAAAGGTGTACATATACCTTAAGAGGCTTGAAATACCTACATCTATTATTCCGATTGTAAACTTAGCTGCATTGAAAGGATCAATTGCGCTACTAAAGCATCATCTATATTGAAAATAATATAAGTTCATTAGAACCTTTACTTTTTCGTAATACCTCTATCTCTCTCTCTCTCTCTCTCTCTATTTAAAACTCGGTATATTTCCACTAATCTAAAAATATATTTGCAGGTCTGTACTTGTAGGAGTTTAATTTGTCAAAACAAAATCAATGGTTCAATGAAGTTGCAGATATTTATATGGTTAAGTACTCCTGGTCCCTTGTGGCAGCTCACGAATGGTGAGAAGATTTCTAAATTTCAGGGACAAAAACAAACTGATATTAATGGTAATCCTACTAAATAAACACATTTCACTCTAAACCTCAGAATATTCATTCCATGTTATTAATAAACAGTAGCCTATATACGTCGTACTTCAGTCTTGCATAAACATCTACTCATGTATATACACGCACATTCAATACGGGTCTGTACACACCTATTTGACATATGCATTCGCACGAATTCACATAGGGCTGGCTATATGGAGGGTAATCACATATGCTTATTCAGTACGGCGTCATCATCGTCATTGCCAATATAATCATCATCATCATCAGCATCATCATCAAGACTTCTTCAGATTGTCTATCGTATCTTCAGGATTAACAAAGAAAATGTTACCAGTTTATCAATAGTAATCTCACTAGAGATTTTGATTTATCCAGGAAAAATCAAAACTCGAGTTAGATTTAATTGACTATTACACAGATAGAAGAAAGTAGATAAAATTAGAAGAAATAACGTGCTCTAATACAATAAAATATTAATTGACTTACTAAAATTCTATTTCAGGAATGTTATCTGCACCAAAACGTTTGAACGGAGCTGTTATTTTCAGTTGGCTATCTATGCAGTAAACAAATGATAATCGCAAAGCATGTTTTATAGTACCGTAAAGAATTTGCATTTTGAAATGTTGGCAAACAAAGAAACAAATCCTAGGGAAGTGATAAAATTGTAGCGATAAACAGCTATAACTGTTTGAAACAAGTCCTTCGTACAGTTTTATTGGTCAAAAGTAGTATGGCGCAGTAAAAGTATAATAGTCACTATAATTTCATTAGAATGCTATGTTTGCTTTTCATATTGCGTCACACAAAAAGTGAAAACAATTTTCATTACTAATGTGAAGTAATAAAAACCTTAAATAGATCAGAAAATAAATACTTTTAAAAACTGTACAGGTGTTGATAGGTCTGATGTTCTTCTAATGGCTATGTGCATTAACCTCAGTTAATAATATATTAACTATCACGGTTAAAAGTACAAAATGTTAAAGTGTAATTTCTGTGCACTATTCATAATCACTGGTTACTTACATATGATTAGCTGACACTTTTTTAACCAGGGTAAAGTCTGTGATGGTACACTGTTTCTACAAAATAGCTAAAGAAAAGATCCATATACCTATAAAGATAATAATCAACGTCTAAAACGATTGCGCTTACTTCGTTTCACCGAAATGAACGTATCCTATATTTTGTAGTTTGGGAGCTGTTATGTTTGAGGAAAGCATTTATTTGTTTTTCAGTTCTGCTAGGTTAAAATCGAAAAAAATGGAAATAAAACGATTATATCCAAATGTCAGTCAAAAGTACTGGTAAACTTCATTATTACATTTAAATAGGTCTATGTTATTTTAAAAAAATGAAGGAATATCCATAAAGGAATAGGGGAAGAATATTAATGTGTGAAAAATCCAGGATCCCTAATATCCTAAAATCCATCCATAACCTTCCTTCTTTCATCCTGCAATGTAGGAAAAAAGGTACGAAAGTGTTTCCCTTACAATTTTGAAAATATCAGTTGCACAGAATCGTAATATAAGCGGCCGAATCATAGGTAAAATAAAATTGTTTCTGGTTATTCCAAGCGATCCATTTTTTTGCACCAGAAATTACATGGTTGAACTTGATAAACGAAATCCCTTCTGAAATTTAAAATTCCTGCCCTCTACCATTCTTATTACATAGGAATCTTTATTTTTTCTAGATTATATTATATACAACATAGAAGGAATGTGCTTTATTTCCGAAAAGTAATTGAGCTAATGAATATCGATTTAATCTAATAGGTCTATGCCGAAGTTGAGTGGTGTGGAGTAAATTCGAGGGACAAAGTGAACAATTTGCTACTTTATTGTGTTATACTAGATTTGTAGTGACATCACATCGACAGTGAATCTAGAAGAGACGAGGTCACGTTACTTTTCGTTAGCAAGGAAATAGCCATCAAAGTCACCAGACCTCAACCCGCTTCACTTCTTCCTGTAAAGTCAGTGACGCTTTTAGCAAAAGAAAGCAGTGTTGAAAATTAATAAAATATGACAAGACAAATTTTTATACTGTACAGTTCATAGTGTACTTTTAGTAGGTTATTTTACGACGCTTTGGCTATCAACATCTTAGGTTATTTAGCGTTTGAATGAGATTAAGGTGATAATGCCGGTGAAATGAGTCCGGGGTCCAGCACCGAAAGTTACCCAGCATTTGCTCATATTGGATTGAGGGAATACACCGGTAGAACCTCAATCAGGTAACTTGCCGCCACCTGGTTTCGCGGCCAGACGCGCTAGCCGTTACTCCAGAGGTGTGCACCATAGTGTACTAGCACCGTATTACTGCCGAAACGATCCCACAGCTGAATGAGGCCAATTCGAACAGTCTTCAGCAGTCAGATTCGTTACTTCGGCATAGTACGTCGTTGGTTACCATGCTAGCGTATACAGTATGTTGGACTCCAGGTATGAGAGTCCAATCGAAAGTGAAGAAGATGAATTTCAAGAGTGATAAAATCCACAGCATGGCTTCATCTGCATATATATATTAAAGTTGATGAGGCGTGTCGTAGATTTATGATAGCTGGAACTCTGTCTCTGACAGACAGTTCCAGACAAATATTTTTTCCTGCATTTCTTGCCAAAGTCGAAACGTAGAGATAAAGAAAGAAACCAATACCAGTGGAGTAAGAGAGCATGAGCTTATCTCAACCTGACCTTAATTCGTATGTAGTATGTAATGTAGCAGGACTATCAGTACTCTCAAGTAGACAAAATTTCATTATCACTAATTTTAATATTATTTTCAATAGGTGTAATGATACAGGATATTAATGAAGTAATGGACATTCATCCTGATGTGAACGTAATTGGTTAACTTTATATAAAAAATAACCTCCATTGTTTCCATTCTTGTGATCGCATCTTCATGCTATGTTCGTAAGGGAAAGTTGAAGATCGATCGCTATCGCTGTTTTTTTTTCTCTCAAAACGACGTTTTGCAATTTTCTCAGAAATTACAAGTGCAATTTGATTCAAATTTCGTATAGACGCTTATTACACTATATTACACCAAGTTACGAACAATCATATATATACGTCTTAAGGCTCTGTTAAATTCTGGAAATTTATTTTTTTTTCGATTGAAACCTTTGAACTTTAAAAATATTGCTTTTTATAAAGGGACATAATTCTATTCTTACTTCAATTTTTTTTGTACCTGAGTTTCTAATATACTCCACTCCACCCCTTCTGCTAATGAAGTTCCAACTGAACTCCACACAGAACCAAGGCCGTATATAATACAAAGCACTGAGTTAGTGAGTATAATACGTTCCAGAAATAAGTTCGCGTTTTCCAGTGACGAAAGAGCTTTCAATATTGAATCACATTTTCGCACAGGTACTGTCCGTTTGCCTACGTCGCATCCAGATTTGGCTCACCTGCTTCTGTTCACCCCTCTGTAAAAGTTGGGCTGTCTTAGCTCTTTTATGAAAACATTAATTTCTGTTAGGAATTGGACGTTTACGTAATATTATACAACTGTTTAAAATAACCTAAATAAAAGGACCTCGTTAAGTAATTAACTGTCACGTGATTTCCCCCCTTTCTACGATACTGCGGCTTAACCACTTGGACGGACAGTAGATAGCATGTTTGAGTAATTTTATCTGTGCGGGTCGTTCTGAAGTGAAGATTGAATTTACAGTACGTAAGGTACTCTTTTATAGAGTAGGTACAGAATTATTTCAACATGAGTTACTAGTACGAAGGACGAAACTGGTAATTGGAATTAGATGCAATAGTCTATAGTGCGATAATATGCACAAAAGAACTGAAGCTTGTATCGAAATGAACGGGCACCATTTTAAAAGATGTGTTTAAATATTCATATTATGATTATTTTTCAATTTAACTTCTTTCTCTATACTGTAAGCTAATGTGCTGTAGACAGTATAATATACACTGCATAATGAATACGTTCGCATGGATAACTCAGTTTGTGAGTAAAAACACTTATTCTTAATACAGTACTGCATTAAGATTAAAGAAAAACCTAATGAAAATTATTAAACTCAAAATCGTGATATTTCCTAGTTTACGTAAATGGATGAACTACTTTTCTTCCCTCCCATACCTAGTATAGTGATTTGTTTGTATTTTACGCCAGTATCATCGAACTACAGTCATGGAAGGGGACAGCAAACGGTGTTTCCGGTTCTCTAAAGGTACATAGCCAGGTTAATATTAAAAATGTTACTAAAAATAAAATGATGTCCCTGTATAATGGTAATGAAAATATGAAACATTCCGTTCCTCAGATTGTAACATCTAACGTGTGTGAAAAAATATCCACACCAGCTGTATTCTGACATTAAATGTTAGACTCATGGCTTCATACTTCAAAATTCTTGTAGCAGTACCAATAAAATCACTAATACCTTAAACAATATGATAGCTACGGTATGCAGAAAGTAAAAAATGAGAAAACGCCATTGTTTTCCCAAAATATTTATGTTTCTTACCTACCCAAAATATTACAATATTTATAACTATAACGCTTTAAATTTTCAAGTAAGTTTGGAATGATTTTCTTTTTAACATTTCATTTCTTACTTAAGATCATGAGAAAAATAAAATGATGTAAACTATTAACGCTCAACGCAATATTGTGCGTAAAGGGCACTTTGAGAGTTTTGTTGCAGGCTACATACTCAGTTTAAGTGGATAATGGATAAGGACACTCACATACAGATCGGTATTAAGACATTTTACGTTCTTTATGTCTTCGATACTGAACTATCTGTCATCACCACAGACCGGAAGTTTAGGCATTATGAATCATTAAAATAGGCAGGCAAAAAGGCATTATAAATAGCAAAAATACGCAATAAAAGGCACTAGACTCACAACCTTGCACTTTCCACAAAGGGATTTCGACAGCAAGAAAAGCTTCACAAAAGTCAAATGCAAATTGAGATTTTCGAGTCGACGTTGCATTATTACTGTTGAAAGCAAAGAAATCTTCTTCCCAGTAGCCTTGGAAAGTGCATTTTTGTGTTTGGTTGTACTGATATGTTGTGCTATGAAATATTTAGCTAGCTACAACAACGTCGCAATGAAAACTGAAAGAAAAATAACCGTTAAAAATAAGGTTAGACCCGCACTCATTGTTGCCTTGTCAAATAAACACAAGCGATAATTAAAACGCTTACTGTTATACATTTCTGCACGGCAGCACTCATTGTTGCAAAGAGAATATGAACAGACTGAAAGACAATAATATACATTTGGTGAAGTGACTTTCATTGTAGTGGTTATAGAAATAAATTAAAATATAGTATCTGTAGGCAATTTTTAATAATAAATTAATAAATAATAGATCAATAATGAAATAAAAGCAAAAAAGCATTTTATAAATTAGGCATTTATATTAAAAAAGATAGAGAAGGGCAACATAAAACTGTGACGTTCCAATCACAAAGGTATAATTCGTACAGATTTCTTTCAAAATGAAGATAGATTTAACACATTTAAAAAGGCATTCTGCCAAAGTTCCTGTCTCTGATCATAACCATCGTCATTGTCGACTGGGTTGCAAGCCTTAGACAGATGAATGAACGATAAACGTACTAAAAACTAGACTAGAAAGGGAGGTTTAAAAATGTAGCATCTGACTTAATTGCATACATCTACGCGATGGTCTTCTTTCGGTGTTTATTTCCATACATAATGATCAATAAAAATTATACTCTGAATAAAATTGGCACATACAGATATTTAATAGGTACGATTAAACTGATAATGTTAATTAAATTACGTGGAGATACATCGTTCAAATATTATAAAACTTTGCCTATTCCGTTGCTGACATAATACTGGGTGTCAGTTTACAATGTGAAACACTAGGAGTTGTTTGTGCTGTCGATGAACTTCATCACGGCTGAAAGCACTTCCGAGGTCTCACAATCGGCTGAAGCAATATTGTGTGAGCAGCAAATTACAGTGACTAGCTAACATATCTTGTTCCCCATGCAGAGCAGTATATTGTTGCAGCCTGGTGTCCAATACTGTGAACAGTCAATGTGTCTAGTGTGTGTTATATACTTGAACTTTCACTAAGAAAAACTGACTCAAAATAGATACAGCATAACTGATTGTCAGTGACCATTACCTGGTTACATTTCATTTAGGTAGTGGGGAAATGAATAAATAGGAGAGAAGATTATTACAAACATTACATTAAAACTGACAGTTCACTTATTGAAATGTTATTATGTGTACAGGGCCGGATTTAGGTATAGTGCTGTCCCTAGGCAGTGCTAAAATTTGCCACCCTTCAACTCCCACAAACAGTTTATTAGCAGCTATTATACAGATGATGTTTAGTTTAAATTAGTTTTAAATGAAACGTTGCAATTGAGAAAGCAATAAATTATTGGAATCAAAATACATGCTTATTACTTGTGAAGTACCGTAGAAGAGGGTAAAGTCGATCAAAATTTTTTCAATTTTTTAATGATATTGAGGTTATGCAATGGAGCGAAGTTCCTCAGAAAATAGCATTTTGTCGTCATATCCTTCACTTATGAAGACACGTTACAAGAATTGAATTACAATCTATCAAAAACTGATTATTTTTATTTGACTTGTGATCGAAGTTACATGCTTAAATAGGGTAAAGTCGATCACCATTGAATTTTTAGTTTAAGATCGATTTTAAAATATTGTGGAGTAAAGTCGATTACTGTTTATGTAAAAAAAAAACAATTAAATGTATTACATAATATATTTTATTTGTTATAAGGAGTGTAGAAAAAATAATACTCTACAATATATGCCTATAGGATTATATAGTGTATCTTTTGTTACGGTGATCATACTATTCGATACAGTTAGGCATATAGGTCTCCGCTGTACAAACGTGACTATGATTGCCAACTCATAAAACATAAAAGCACATTTTAATACTTCACATACCAACAAACAAAGATTTAAGAATTCAAAATTTACATTGAAATGCCACACTTCAATTATATTCTAAAATGCAATTCAACATTGCTTAGGTTTATAACAGATGTTTTTTTTTAATCTTTCCCTCCCCATGTCACTTTAGAAACTACGTTGTTCCCATAGTCAGGTACAGAGGGGTGTACAAAATATGTTCCTTTGGCAGTGCTTCTCTTACGCAAGAAATTCACCATAATTTCGTCTTCCTCTTTCCCCACTATCCCATCAATATTAGCTATACTATGACACTTTTCTGTTTATAAGTGTTAGGTGGAGGTATTTCGGTGAACAATTTATTCTTCCTGCTGGTCCTATCTGCTTCGAGTAGGTCGATGGCATGATCCACTTAACCCTACAAAGGTACAAGTTTTGTTAAAATACAGTAGAACCTCTATTATCCGTGGTAATGAAGGGGGTGGACTGGACGGTTAATCGAAAAAATCGGATAATCCGTACCATAAAATATTTGCATAATTCCATACTGCAGTCTCATAATATTCCTCCGTAGTGTTATGTTTAACATGCTAGATAGTGAATCAGAAGTTCACTCATTTAATTCTGGTTGTCAACGACGGGTTTATAAGGTCCAAGGAAGTTTCTTATCATGGTTGTTTGCGGAAGGATAGGAATAGTAGAGGGCTCTTGTTGTAGATCTACATACGTTATACACTTTATCATTATTTTTCATTAAATCGCGCACAGTTGTAACTCCAATCACGTATTCTGTTGCGTAATGAGGCGCGGTTTTTCTTTTCCTAAACCTCTCAATTATTTGTATTTTTATTTCGATACTTAGCAAAACACTTTTGACACTCGTGGAAGATATTTTGCATAGAAGTTATAAAGTACGGGCATTCGAGCAGTAGGACAAGGATTGAATGCTGCACAGGTTTGCTATATATGGTGCGGAAGTTCTTGGGACTATTTCTTTGAAAGCAGGTAGTTGGGAAAAATACCTTCAAGTAGTAATACTATGTAAAGGTAAAGGCTTTTAATAAAACAATCTATAAAAAATAGGATTATAATATAAGGTATAGTACTAAGTTTCTTACACGTTTAATTTCGAAGTAAAGAAAGAAAGAAAGAAAGAAAGAAAGAAAGAAAGAAAGAAAGAGCAACAGAAAGACAGTAGGATAATCCGCCGATCGGTTAATAGGGTGACGGATAATCGGGGTTCTACTGTAATAAGTTTCAATACTAACATTTACGAACTGCAAAACTATTATTTCAGGATACAATCTCAACGAAATGTACTTACGTATACTTCCTGCCTCCTTTCACTGCTGACGATAATTTAGAGTTTGTAGGACTTTGTTTTCATTTAAGAGAAAAAGTTGAAAATAACAATTTTCACTTCAACGGTAATTACACAGTGTTCCCCCATTGTTGGCTTCGCAGGCCTTTTGTTGTCCCTCTCGCTTACATTTGCAATGTCAGGCAATGATGTCAGCATAACAAAATTTTAACAAGTAACTGAGAAAATATATAATTTTCAATATAAATCGCAAATGATCGATTATACACCCACTGATTGACTTTACCCACTTCTACGGTATGAAGATTTCCTTCGCACTTTCTTCACAGAGAAAGCATTGATGATGTCATCAAAGTCGATCTGACGAAGCACATCGAACTCGATGCAAAGAAATATATTCAAATTTATTCACTGTTGGAACAAAATTGGTTTGTGAAAGGCAGGCTGTGGTTTATTTTTAAGCATTGGTTTTGTTAGTGGTATAATTATTGCGAGTTTTCTTACTTTTATAAGTAGTATAAAGTAAATTGAAAAATAAATTCCAACTTCTTGGTGAATAAACTTTTCATATCTTATTACATTATTTGCTGTTTCTTAAGATGGCGGATAGCTACGAGTAACGATAACGACGGCTCGTGAACTTGCACAATTTCCGAAGGTGTAAAGACGTTGCAAGTGGAAAATATTAGTTGCAGTTATTGATTGTGGAATTGGAAGTATTATTAGTAACAATGGGCAGGAGAAACCGCAGCCAGGAAGAGGATGTAGATGATTGTGTAAAAAGAAGCATGCTGGATGCTTAAAAGATCCTGCCATGTTACAGCAGCTTGCCAACCTTCTCAGGGACTCCCTGCTGGACGAACTGAAAGCCGCGCTGGATAGAAATACGGAGGTGATCCAGAGACTGGAAACGGCCCTGATCGAGAAAGAGAAGAAAATTATAGAATTGGAGGAGAAACTTGAAGAAAAAACGGACAGCCTGGAACAATATCAGCGACGCCAGTGCTTAAGGATATTCGGAGTACCAGAGTCAGAGCACGAGGATACAGACATTATCGCCATCAACATTGCAGCTCAAATCGGCGTCGAACTGGAGCCACGGGACATCGACAGAAGCCACCGCGAAGGGAACAAGGGTGAGAGGCCACGGGCAGTGATAGTGAAGTTTGTGAGCTATAAAAAGCGAAGAGAGATGTTCCAAAATAAAAGAAAATTGAAAAATTCCGGAAAAACGATTCGAGAAGATTTAACACAGAGACGGCATAAGTTACTGGGCGAGTGTATATCAAAATATGGACTGAACAATGTGTGGACTGTGGACGGCAATATTTTTGTGAAAAATGAACATGAAAAGAGAATTATCAGCAGATCTTCGGACATACAGTAGATGTAAGTGCAAATCACAAGTCTAACGCTGTATTTAGATACTAGTTTATTCTCCATATTAATTTGTTTATTAGTACATAATTAACTTAGTGTTATTATTATATTTCACTGCAATTTTTCTGCACCCCTAACATTTGTTCATTAGTATATAATTAATTTAGTATTATTTTTGCATTAACTGCAATATCGTCCTATTATACCTACTTTACCAGTATCTAGTTTAGTCATATAATCATAGTTATAATTTCGTACTTTTAGAATTTACGCCTGTAAACTTCAGCATTGAGACAAGTGAATAGTCGTTAAGTTGGCAACATTAGCACATAACAATAGAAATCCGACAGACTCTGACAAGGAAGAAGGCAATGACCCTATCCCATTCTACTCCTCTTGCCCTGTCCCCCTCTCTACCATAGACCCAAACTGCACCCCTGAAGCTCTGTATGTCATAAAAACAGCTTTCTCTGCCATTCTCTTAAAATTGCTCACGTTAATACTCAAAGCTTAGTTTCTCACATCGATGAAATTCACGCAATATTTACACCTTTGAATACTCATGTCATATTAATATCTGAATCCTGGCTAAAACCGTAATTAACTAATGCTATTGTTCATCTGAATGGGTACACGTTAATTCGTAACGACCGCTTACATAGGCGAGGAGGCGGCGTTGTAGCTTACGTTAGGTCAGACCTAAACCCCAAAACTATTTATGCTTCTCCTAGTGAACCTACTGCTCACGCTGAAATGTTATTCGTAGAAATCAATTTATCTTTCTCTAAATGTCTTGTTTGTGTTATCTATCAACCGCCCAGCATAAATGACATCGCCTCTATTGAAGCAGCTTTAGTCAACGTTCTTCCTAATTATGAACACGTTGTAATGATGGGTGACCTAAATACAAATCTAATTGCAACTGAAGACTATTCTACTAGACAACTACTGACAGTTTTCCAATCGTGTAATATGACTGTACTTCCCCTCAAACCGACACATCACACTCAGCATAGTGAAACTCTACTTGACGTTATAACTACAAATAATCCTGACTGTGTATTAAATCACGGTCAGTGTGCAGCTTCAGGCATATCAGGTCACGATATAATCTATCTCACATATTCTCTCAAATGTCCCAAGCCAGCGCACAAAACCGTAACATTCCGTGACTTAAAACGTGTTGACGATACAGCATTAACTGCAGACGCGCTGAAAGTACCGTGGCATACTATCTGGACGTTACGGACAGTAGACGAAAAAATTGACCGACTTAATGATTATATATTATCGTTATTCGACAATCACGCGCCCATTCAGACGAGACGTGTTAAGAGAGCTCCTGCCCCCTGGATGACTACTGAAATCAAGACCCTAATGACTTCTAGAGACGTGGCACATCGTAAGTACAGACATGATAAAACTGACGCAAATCTTCAACATTATAGACAGTTACGAAACAAAACGACTCAGGCAATAAGAAATGCAAAACTGAGGTTTTTCCATGAACTTATAACACCGGACTCAGATTCAGCCGACCTGTGGAAGAACTTACGAACAATAGGCTTAGGGCGCAGCAAGACTCAGGTAGACGGGACACCATTCACAGTAGACGAACTGAATGACCACTTTGTTTTGACACAAACAACGGGCGTGAACGAAACAACAAAACAACATACAATTGACGAAATAAACAGTATTACCCTACCAGAGAGGGAAAAGTTTCACTTTCTGTACCTTTCACAGGATGACGTAAAGAAGGCAATAAATCGTATTTCGACCAAAGCTGAAGGATCAGATCGTATTGGAATAAAACTGCTCCAGAAAATTATTGACGTAATACTACCAACCTTGACCCACATTTTTAACGCCTCACTCATAACCTCTACATATCCTCGACTTTGGAAACAAGCTCTCATTAGACCTATCCCGAAAAATAAAATTCCTGAATCCCCAAACGACTACAGACCAATTAGCATCTTACCAGCTCTGTCAAAAGCACTGGAGCGCGTAGTACATAAGCAACTGACTGACTACCTCAATGAGCATTGCTTACTTGACGACTACCAATCTGGTTTCCGTGCAGGACATAATACTACTACTGCCCTTTTAAAAGTGATTGAAGACACTCGAGAAGCTAGCGACAGAGGAGAATTAACACTACTGACATTACTAGACTTCAGCAAAGCTTTCGACACAGTTGACACTGATCTCCTTTTATGCAAACTAAAAAACTACAATCTTTCTAACAGTGCCGTTGCTTGGTTCGATTCCTACCTTCGCGAACGCCAACAATGTGTATCAGCCGGTGGTCATTCTTCCAATTGGCGTACCGTCAAGGCCGGAATCCCTCAGGGCTCGGTTCTTGGGCCATTACTTTTTACGCTTTATATAAACGACGTAACAAAGATCTTAAAATATTCAAAACACCACCTATACGCTGTCGACTTACAACTTTACATTCATTCCCGAACTTGTACAATCAATGACTCTGTGACCAGAATTAATGAAGATCTAGCATCTGTAGCTCAATGGGCGCAAAAATTTGGACTTAGACTAAACCCAGACAAATCACAAGCTATAATAATGGGCCACCAACGAGCATTAAACAAAATAGATCTAGCCACTGTATCAAATACAAAAATAAATAATACTACAATTACATATAGTAAGATAGTAAAAAATTTAGGGGTATATTTAGATTCAAATTTAAATTTTCAAAGTCAAGTGACCTACATATGTAAGAAAACTTTTTCCATAATTCATTCCCTCAAACATTTAACCAATGTTTTACCTCTCAGCCTTAAAAAGAACCTGATCCAAACTTTAGTGATGCCCCACTTCGATTATTGCGATTCTTTATTCACGAATCTAAATACTGATCTTGCCCACAGACTACAGCGTGTTCACAATATCTGCGTTCGTTTCGTTTGTAACATTAGAAAATTCGATCATGTAACACCGTCACTAGAATTGTTGTCTTGGAGTCCACTTAAAGAAAGAAGATTCTTCAACTCTCTCTTATTACTATTTAAAATCATCCACACCTCCACACCCTCTTACCTAGCATCTCGTTTTGTTTACCTTTCACTACCTCGAACCCGGAACATCTACCTTCTCTCTATTCCTCTGCACAGAACATCTTTCTACTCATCATCTTTCAGCATATCTATTCCACGCTTCTGGAATTCTCTCCCTGACCACGTCAGAGACTGTCGAACAATATCAAAATTCAAATTTAAATTAAAAAAATCACATTCTAGTTCGTGGAATTGTTTGTTGAACACATGTCAGGTTGCGCAACTTCACCTTAACCCATGACATATAGTAAATATTGTAACTATGCTGTTGTAAAATTGAAAATTAATATGTAATATATTTATTATTATTATTATTATTATTATTGCTACTATTATTATTATTATTATTATTATTATTATTATTATTATTATTGTCAGTTATCATCATTGCTATCTCTGTTTTCTTTCTTTTCGTTGTATTAGCTCGATGAGAGCAGTATAATGTACTTTTGACTCTGTTGACCCTCTATAGGGCTTTAACTTAATTTGTATCATTTTCATCAGTGTTGTATTTCTTTTTTGTATTTATATGTGCTATCTGGTAGGATGGAAGAGAAGGCCTTATGGCCTTAATCCTGTCAGATTAAATATATTATTATTATTATATTATTATTATATTATTATTATTATTATTATTATTATTATTATTATTATTATTATTATTACTTACGGTAGTGTATATGCTGAAAAGTGATTATATAATTATATTGGAATTGCAACAGAGTTGTGGTTACTATCCATAGCGATAAATAGCTAGTAAACACACATCCAATTTGATTTTCAACAATGTATTCTTGTTAATACAAGCAAATAAATTTAAGCAGTTTCATAGTATAATAACATGATACCGGCATTATACAGTCACGAAGCTTGAGTTGTGAGGGTGCTAGGAACAACAGACTGTGCCGATACTATTTCGCATTGCCTGTAATGAGGAGATATTAGCGATCCTAGTGGTTAGCAACTATCTATGGATGCATATTTACTACGTATTGTGCTTCATGACTGTATATACTAGAATGTGATATAACTATGCAGCTGCACACTCTCCTTTTACTCTCGCTGCGACCGCGACAATGTGATAATAAAATAATATCAGACTTCCAGAAGGCGTTTAAGAACAATCTTCTGCAAAGATTTACCAACAACTGTTTTGAAAACAAATTTCACTGTAAAGAAAAAAAAAACAGAAAGAGAAAGAGGGAGAAAATGCCGTTGCCCCCCTCCCCTGTAAATTGCCACCGTAGGCAACTGCCTAGTTTGCCTAGGCCTAAATCCGGCACTGTATGTGTGTTTATTGAGAACACAGTCACATCAGCTCACGTTTCAAACATACACTTAGAAAACAGAGACCAAATGGGAATTAATGTTGGTAGTCCATGGAAGAGTGTGTGTGTGTGTGTATTTTTTTTAATATTATTTGAGCAGCTTGTCCCATTACAATATAGGTAATACTACATGCCTTGCTACCTGTATGTTTACAATATAACACATTATGCCTCGTTTCTGTCACTCTCTAGGCGTATATATGTTTGTTATTTTGTTGTGAAAATTTGAGTCTTTCACTATATCTAGTGCCTACTCTTATCTATCCTAGATTAAATTATCCTAAGTTTACTCGTCTAAATTTATAGCATTGACATAGTTTGTGAATGTATGCGCATGTTCTTGCATTAGTTTACGCTTTGTGAAAGTTCACTTGCCAGTTTTCCTTAACATTTCTCGCTGGAACGCTAGTCTGTCTTTGTCCAATTTCGGGCACTCGAAAAGGAGGTGGTCGACGGTCTGTTCCTCTGCTCCACACGCATACGACGGGTTGTCCATCAGCTTGAATCTGTATAGGTAAGCACCGGTTTTTCCATGTCCAGTTAGGAAAGTTGCGACCTTTCCATTAAGTGGAATGTTAACGCTTAACCTCTCTTTTACACTGGGGAAAAACGATTTTGTCACTGCACCATTTTTCGTGTTTTGCCCTCACTTTCCCACTTAAGCACACTTTCTTCTTGAAGTTCTCGCATGATGTCGCTGACTGGTATCCTGTCGAAGCTCACTGGTAACTCGTTATTGCTTGCTGCCTGTTTTGCCAAGTGGTCGGCCAGCTCGTTCCCCGCAAGTCCAACGTGTGCCTTGACCCATGTGAAGTGAATAGTGCAGTTTAGTGTTTCCAGTTTTATTATCTGTTTTCTAATTTGTTCTATCAAGTATGTATGTATGTATGTATGTATGTATGTATGTATGTATGTATGTATGTATGTATGTATGTATGTATGTATGTATGTATGTATGTATGTATGTATGTATGTATGTATGCATGCATCCGATGCCTACCCACTTCATTTTACGTGATTCGGATTATTGAAATGTAATACCTATTCTAAATTAACCCAGAAATTAACTATTTTTAAGACTTTGACGATGTTGAATGTAGTGTGCAAATTTTTTTGTTCTTGCACCATATCACAGATACAGAAATATCCAACGTTTTGCAGCTATATACCAACTCGGAGCAGACAACAAGCAAAGGAGAATCTTTCTGTTAGATTCATTGCCGAAATATATTATTTAGGAAAAGGAATGAAATAAGATGGTTTCATGTCAGAAGGTTCGAGTAGACTTAAATTCTTCTTATTCTTCTCTTTCCGCTGAAAGGCTAGGCTAAAAAGCCTCTTCCGACGTAAAGACAACAAGGCTAACGGTCGTCCTGAACGCCGACCTTCTGGTTTATATTGATGTACTTGGTTTGTGATCCTATTTTCATCTATTTTTTCTTAGTACTGAAACCACTGGAATTTTATATTGGTAATATTTTCTTTTAATTCATATATATATATAATTCCTGTCGTATCAAAAACGTTAGGAATGTGGTCTTCTAAACTGAATGAGGTGAGAATGAAATGGTCCAAAACCACACTTTCAAAAATGACTTAATTATAAGCTGAAAAAATTATGATATCGCACCTAATAGAATTTGACTCTAAACCTTTAACACGCCCTCCTGTAAAATTTTGTATGTGTGGCTTAGGACGGTATCATTCTAACCCCTTCAGTTGTATCCTCGAAAGAATGAATGAATGAATGAATGAATGAATGAATGAATGAATGAATGAATGAATGTTAGCCATGATGTCCCAAGTTGGGCACAGGCCTCCTGTGATGGGGTTAGAACCCCCTCGACAGGGATGGCTCAAGTGTACTCGCTTGGCGAGCCAATCCAGGCGAGCTTGTCGTGTATACTACTTTTGTGCCATGGTTAATAACCCTGTAAGACTTTAACTAGTCTCAGCATTATGTTCTATGTTCATTTTTGTTCTTGCACTACACACATTACACTGACACTGGCACTTTGACAAACACTGGTTGCTATTTACACTATTTATCTGACACTTTCTCAACACTGACTTTACTATTTACAAAACTTATCTCACACTTTCACTAATACTATTTACAATATCTTAACACTGATTACGTTATCTATTTACAATGACCTTCCCTAGTTCTTTCCACAAAACTCTGTTCTTTGCTGTCCTCGACCATTGTTTCCCCGCCTCTTTGGTAAACATGTCAGACCATCTAAGCCTTGGTCTTCCCTGTCCTCTCTTTCCGACGTAGGGGTCCCACATCGTGACTGCATGGGTCCATCTTGACTGATGTAGTCTCGCCACATGTCCCCCCAGGTCACTATCCTTATATAAGTCGGAGAAATTACATTTCAGATGTTTCTATTCTTCTTTTAAATAATCTATTGGTGACCTGATTTTCACTACCGTATAACGATAGAGGGGCTGTCAGAGCCTCATAAAACCTAATTATTGTCTCTACTCGTTTCATTTCTTAGAGTTCTTTATAGGTACTATAGTTCCACACAAGTGTTGTAATTTATCCAATTTTTATACATATCTTTTTTTTGTTTATAAGAAATCGAGTATCCCAAATGTTTGAAGCTGTTGGCCTGTTCTATTATTTTATTATTCAGTATATTTTCAATCTTTCTGGGAACTTCCCCTCGAAAGCCATGAGTTTAGACTTACATTGTCTGTTGTTGTTATTAAGGTCGCATTTCATTCTTCGACAGTGAACTGTGGATAAATAATTTCCTTAAATATATCATACAGACTCTTTCATGTGGTCGCAACATTTTGGTGTGTCTGCAGTGCTACAAACTAAACGACCATCTCCCGGATCCTTAACTTGTTTGCGTAACTTTTAATTACATTTGGTTCAGTTTCATCCGTCGAAACAATACCCCCGTCTCGACCACCCCTCCCTCAACGCCGAATGAATTATTCTGTGATGGACGGATTCCAACTTTACTGAAGTTAATAATAGACTACCATTAATCATGTTTCAACAATTGTATTACCGCTTTTTCGCTTAGAAAAATGAAGCGTTGATTAAAAATGAAAATCAGACTACCTTCGTACAGAAATGTCAATCTCAATTTACTTTAGTGTGATACTTTCCAAAATTTCATCACTTCCCAATTTCATTACAACAATTCCTTTGAGAACGGAAAATTGCGTTTGCGTCAAGATAATTTCATTCGTTTTGGCTCGTAAAATTATACATCGAATTAAATTCATTGCTCCTCTCGGAGTGACGTCCAAACTTCTACTTATCTTATCACTCATTTGCAAGGAGAATTCAACTATTTAAATTTAAATCTAATATCACCCAATTTCGTGTGTTTTACTGGCAGCTACAAGACAAATTGAAGTTGCAATTCTTTCACAAGAGTGCCGCATGAAAGAAGTGAGCAATATAACATAGAATCACACATTTCTTTCCAATGACATAATTGATTATTCAGAATTCAATAGGAAGTGCAGGAATTATTAAATTACTACGTTACATGCAAGTCTTTGCGATCCCACGGAGGTGATTTCCTGGGACTATATTGCTGAGCAGATTTTTTCCATACGTTTTCTCTATAGTCCTAAATATGAATGTGAATAATGCAAATGCTGGTATAAAACCAAGAAAAAATTATGGAATTAGTGAAGTTATAAAAAGTCCTCCGGGGATTTTGAACATCACTACATTCTTACTATTGAACCTTCATTCCTGCAGCAAGATCCAACAAACAGCAAACTGTGGAGATATGTTTAGTTTCCTACATATGTTCGATATGTGCACCATGATTCTCACGACAGACATCAATGCTGCACTCATATTTATCTCACACTTGTCGTAAAAAAGATTTCCATGGTGTTGACGGTGTTGGTGATGCGCATTCTCAGATCGTCAAGAGGCAGAGGTGACACATAGTGTCCCAGTGATCTTTGTGCCAGCCATGTCCCGTTGGAGTACCCCGTACTGTATTGCATTTATTTAAATTTCATGGTATTCGTACATCGCTTCACAGCTAGAATACAGTGGAAGCTCTTACGTACGACAGAAATCAATTTCGACATCTTATAGTTTGACTGCTTACGTAGCACAATTAGACATGCTCCTATACAGGCAGTAAGAAATGGGTTTGTCATTTCAATGGGAATTGGTTCTGTGTCTTGTAGTGATACTTTTGTTAAAGGAAAACAGAATATTTTATCGATTAGGAGATCCATATTTAATCACTGATTTTAAATTGATCACCTCTCCTTTTTATATTTGAGAATTGTGCCGTTTTGAGATGGAACTGTCGAAACCCACTGTGGTACTAGAAGCGCATACACAAGTCTCGGGACGGGCAGGAAATGCAAGTACAGTACTGTATTCGTTGATGGATAACCAATAAGAATTTGTATTCATTTCACCTGCTACACCCACTACCCTTATTGGACTGAACTTTCAATTCTGTTTTGTCGAACTTAGGGGAGTCCACTATATGCAACCTGCCAAATAATCTTAATATTTATATATTCTAAAGTCTTAATTATAGTCGAAGTCTAGTTGAAATATACACAGAAGAGTTTTACAATATTATAGTCTACTACTACAACATAAAGGTTTAGTACCAGTACTTAATAGAAGACAGAAATATTCATGAAGCGTTGTTGAATGTCATTCATAAATTCACCTACAGAATAAGTTACAAACAATAGTTTCAAAACTAGATTTTATAATTGGCTTTTAATTAATCTTTTCTGCTCTGTAGATGAGTGTAATTCCAAATGAAATTGTTTTTAATAAATGAAATTATTTACATTTAGTTACAAGTAATAGGCCTGCATTAAGAGTGAAATATTTTCATTAATTTTTAGAGCTACAAAAATATTTTCAAATATATATTTTATTCCCTTTTGGTTTTGTGACGATGCCTAATACTGTATCTTTAATGGCGTAATAAATTGAATAGAAAGCGTGATAAATTAGGTACCTGTACTTATATAATCTTTTGTTTTGAGTCTGTTTTTTATATCCACAGTGAAGCTATTAAAAATTTTTACTGCCATATAACGCACTCTTTCTTGACAGTTCGATAAACTTGTCGATGGAGTACGAAAGTCATATTTTTTATATGTATTTATGCTATGAACTGTTGAGAACGGCCAGAGATGCGTCTCCTTGCGCACGGCTGGCACAAAGCACGGTGGGACGCACGTACAAAGACGCAGGGCCTACCCTAATAAAAATAAGTTTCAAAGAGTCAGATCTAGTGAACACGGAAGCGACGGCAATAGCTGGTTAAAACCAACAGAACCTCACCCTACTGTACAAGCAACATTTAAATTGATTGTACCGCTCATGAATGGACTTAACTGTAGGTGAATCCTTTGCAACTGACTCACTAGGAGCAAATAAATTGTAATATCTCCTGCCGTCATTTTCATTGAACATCATTTGGTGGCCGACGTATGAAAATGTGTTTTTCATGGGCAATATAAAGCAAAATTTTTCATTTATTATTAATACATCCACCTGTCATAACAGATGACCATATGTCTGGACAACAATTTCTAGAAAATGCATATATGGAATAGAGAGAAAAATCAATACAATAGGTAGCAATCATAGTAAAATATGCAAGTTAGAAAGTTTAAAAATGGAACATCACATAAATGATTATGATTATATTTCTGTGCAAGTTTGACCAAGATATCGAAAAATCAAAAATCGAAAGAGAATTGGGAGGACAAATTTAAAAGGTACGCAAAACGCGTCCTTGCAAGGGGTTGGGGGCTGTACAAAACTAAATATGTGAGCTCCAAGCCTGTTGGCCACTAGTCTCAATCCGGGTTACGCTGTTCCACTGAAGGAACTCTAGAAAATTTTGAAGGGGAAGCCGAAATGGGACGTAACCTCTTAGGTACCACATACGCGAGGGGGACTGAGATTTGATCAAATGATCACGGAACGGGAAGAGGAAGAGCCGGCTGGTGTTTGCCGTTAGGATGGCAAGACGCTGTCATCTGTTGTTCGATGACAAAGCATGTGAAGGCCGTCGGAAGAAGCGCCGTGAAATCTAAATCTGCAATTTGAGAGGTCTATGTCCTTTCAAATTGCGACTAATTGAGTGACCTCGTATATTTAATAGACAATTTATAGGTTCTGAACTAGGGCATACGTCGTTTATAATAAAGGGGAATATATATGGGGAAGGGCATATGGGTCCGTGGCCCATTTCTTATAGGGCTCATCCCGACATTTGTCTTACGTCTGAGGAAAACCACGGAATACCTTGGGCAGGATGAGTTGTCTCACCAAGATATTGCCACTACTAAAATTTATGTCAAATCATCCGTCCTCAAGTGAGGTTGACCACTATCATCCGGAATTAACAAATATAAAAGAGAAAGGGAAATGAAAAGAGCAAAATAATGATTCGATTTGTGCATTAAAACAAAAATTTACGTGTTAACATATAGATGATAGTGTAGAATTTGAAGAGAGGCCTTCAGAATTTCCGTTACAAACTTCTGAACCTCATAAAAGGGAATTTTAAAGGATTTAAGGATATTACATATACATTTTGGTAAACAACCCCTCGCTCCAAATAGTAACCCTGTAACATCCCAGCTGTAAAGCGAAATGCCATATTTTTCACTGAGGTATGGAACACAAGGTACATATTTAGGTCGCTTGTCATAATTTATCTGCAGTGCTTGATTCGTGTCTCGTTCAAAGAAAATCGTAGGGTCTAAGACCATCGCTTTCTGGGTTCTTCTATTGATGGCAATTATATCCACCCTTCTATGAGAATCATCTTCAGACACACAATGAATCTCCTCATATACTTCCCATCCTCTGTTTCTTAGCAGCTTGGCAATTGCTGTACGGGCACGATGGTGTCTGTTGTTACGCAGTAACTCTCCCTTCTCACAGAATCCCAGTACGTGGCCAAGTGTTTCAGTCTCGCTGCAGCCGGGATGGCGACACCGGGTAGTACTGAAGGTTCTGCCAGGGACAGATCTCACTGCGGTGACATTGTAAGACATCTTGATGGCATTGATGTATTCCGAGGACGAAAGACACTTTTTAGAGGAGATCCAGGAGTTGGCTTTGGGGCATTCTTCAAATGTACAAACACCTTTGCCTTTATGTGGGAGCTGGCACCATGACCGGAATGATTGTTTCTGAGAACTTCTCTGAGATGTATAATGATTACTTAAAGCCTCAAAGAGTAATTTGTCTTTCACTGTGCATTACTGTACAATAATATACTGTAGAAGAGTATAAAAATTTGAAACGGAATTCTTCAGATTACACAAAAGAATGTCTGGATATAAAATAAAGTCGTCATGTGTAACTACGAATGTACAAGGATAATTAAATTAAGGACAGCCAATATTATATATAACTTATTATAAATTCAAAATTCGTCAATACTCGTAAAATTGTAGAAAAAATTGCCTACAATAATTTTGAAGCGGGATTTTATCCACTATAACTTGAAACAACTTTCAGCCGAAAGAGGTTAAACGACTAATAAATATTGTGAGAGATTATGATCACAATGGCAGTGAACCTCAAGAACCCAGAGTAAAACCCTCCCCAACACTGTTTTCATCCTCCACAAATTTATCTTGGGTTTTTAGGGATTTGAACTCCAGTCTCCAGCGAGGAAAACAGACATTCTAGCTACTCGCTAACGGTGCACCAATTCACATAGACAGCACAGAATTTCGTAGCTTTCCTTTATACCCTACATGACTCCTCTAGGATAGAGGTACAGTCTGCAGCAGATTGTTTAAATCAGCACTAAGTATAGAGAGATTAACTAGTTATATAGTCAGCTTGGTACCAGGCCATGGCTTGAGACAACAGAGAATAAACTCAATATAAGGGACTTACGTTTACTCCCGTTGAAAGAAAATAAATATGCACTCTCCTTTCAATAATCTAATCCTAACTGCAACCAGGAAAGCTACCACAGTGCAGTACAGATTTGAAGTTAGATAAGGAGAGATTAATTTGAGATGAATGTGCTGCAAGTCTACAGCACGTAATGATTGAGAAGGGAAATAAAAAATATATAAAAAAATCTCATCTGTCACTTTCCTTAAATTATTCTTTACTGTTGAACTCATTCGATCCGATGAAACAATTTTCTTGCATGACGCATTTCACATTTTTCATTGAAACACAATGGTATCTTACCGTCTATTCTTGAGATAGTTGTAAAATATAATTCTAAAACGATATCAAATGCTATCAAATTGAGTTCTATTTCGTTTTTATACTTCGATTTACAACGCACTTATCAAAAAATCGTCTGACCTGCAGCTAAACATAACTGTATAAAAGAATAATTATATCAGAAGCCAGAAAATATTAAGTCCAGAATCTCCATTTTGAGATATAGTGAGATGAATGCTACACTTTGCATAAAGCCTTATAACTAGGCTTCGAAACTTCGGAACCGATAGAACAGTTCAGTGGGAAATCTGCATAACGGCGTACTGAGTACAGTGGTAAAGCGTACAGTGGGTGGGGGTACTGTAGACTGAATGACAACAAATACGCAAAGGAAAATGCTCTGGATTTGAAGGTTCTGACGAATAATTTGGTTTTCATACAAACCTATTTTCAAGCTGTGTCTGAAACTATTACACGGCTAGAAAAGTCAGAGCAAGAGATGCCGGAAGCCCTCAAATTAGTTGAGGAAATGACACAGAGAATTAATGAGACACCAAGTACACCGGTTACTGAACGTGTAAAACAGAAGTGGAAATCAATTTTATGTAAAAATAACGGATATGGAACATTGTGTAATATAAACAGCAAATTAGTAGACATAGAGTCACCCGAGAATAAAGGACAGTCTCTTAGAGGCTGCAATGATGTTAGGTTTTTCCATTTTTGCTCCTATCACGTCATGCGACGTACAGCGCAGATTTTCACAATACAAACTTTGTTTGGTAGACAACTGAAAAATATTTACGTTTGAGACACTGAAATTATGTCTTGTAGTACATTTCAATTCGGTACTGTAACTGCACTCCCTAAAGACGACCAATAGGATAAATGAAGAAATTAAAATTGCTACATGCTTATTTCCACCATTAACACTGTGTATAATTAAAGAAAAATGCTTATAAAAGACAGGAGAATAAATGCTTTTCACATTCTTTTGACATTGTCATTGTGTAATGTATATTTACTTTCAGAATGTACATATGTGTGCGTTTCCCCATACTACCGCACTCTATTCTAAATAGCAACGTTGTTACCTCAACACATCTCTACCTTTCACTACCTGCAGCGAGTCAACTACCTATAGTACAAGCACAGTAAACTTATTGTATCTGGTCCAAATTCTCGAAGCCTGGCTTATAACTATCCATCCCCGCAATTCCGGAGTACCAACAGCAAAACAAGCACAAATTACCATATAATGAATCAACTATTACCTGCAAGTCTATGTTTTGGCGCTTACTTCCTTTTGCCTGCAGACGTAAGATAATATGTGAAACATTTCAAAAGTTTATAAATATTGAACTTAATCATGTATGTACATACTTTTCCTGATATTTTAAGTTAAAATTCGTCACACGTTTAGTACTAATCAAAACTACTAACTGTTCAATGAAACCATCATCTCATATACATCCTTAGGAAACTCAGATACACTGTCTGGATACGAACTGCTGGCTGATTTCTCAGACAGCAAGCGCGGTCTGGTTTTTGCAGTGAATTGTATATTTATACTTTAACAGTACTATTGCAATACTCTTGGCTTGTAAAATTAATGTTTCAGAGCCGAAACTTTCACTCTTACAAATTATGAAAAATAAAAATTCCTCATTAGTACTAAAAAATGTTACTATCAAACTCTTTAAAAAACCGGCGCAATTTCGCATTATCAGAGCTCTTTACTTTATGTCAGTGGTCGGCAAATATTACGCCATATAAAATGCAGCCCGCAATACACAGCAAAGATGAAGGTAGGAGGGGGAGGATACCCAAACTTCTTAACGTAGAATGACGTAGAATAATCATATTTATTATATTTGTAATAAATTGTGTAAAACATTATCCTACTTTGTTACTCTAAGAATTATTTTGTCAATTAACTATTTACGTGTAATTTATTTAGCATTATATCAACCTATATTTATGTATGGTATTATAGATTGGGGTGGAACTTATAAATCCAACCTTTATCCGTTAATTTTACTACAGAAAAAAGTATTAAAAATTTGTTTAAAAAAGCAGAAAGATTACCCAACTGAATTGTTGTTTAAACATTTCAAAGTTTTCAACATTAAACAAATGTATTATTTTATTTTATTAAAATATTTTCATAGGAATTTTAATAACTCTGAAAGGTATTTACATAAATATAGAACCAAAAATATGAATTCTCTGCGTTTGTCTGCGTTTTTTATCATAGCATGAGTCAAGATCCCAAATTATTAAACAAATTTTATTCCAATAATATTTCAACCACGAATCCTCTCCAAATTAATAATATAATTGTATTGGATTTATAGTTTGGGTTTAAACATATTAAACACTATTTAATCTGTATTCACTCTCAATTTTAATTTTATTTTTGTCTGTATTGGAATCCCCTCCTAAGCACGAGTCTTACTCATTCAGGAGTGGGTAGTTTATCTTTCATTGTATTTATTAATTTGTATTCATTTAAAATTTACTAGGAATAATAAATAAATAAAAAAATAAATAAAAGTGATGGCTAAGGAGAGGGAGATCATGCCTTACCCTCCGTACTACTTGTGTATTAAGGAGTTGACTCGCGAGTTTGGAAATGCCGACCACTGCTTTAGACACTAAGAAGAA